>NC_056737.1:661424470-661491802 GCF_019279795.1 Protopterus annectens | reverse complement strand
GGATGCATAGGATGTATTTCGGGGCAGTCATGTTCCCACCGACAGGTGAATCAGTGCCACATTACTGATCCAGACAGTCACTGATACATCTACCATGCGGTCATCGCACCATGTATGACAGAGATGACATGTGCAGATTTGCTGGACAGAGTTGCATGTTATGGCAGGAGTATGTCACATGTATGGCACAGGGATCTGTCCAGCATGTGATGACCCTTGTACTAGGAAGGTGGCTGTCCATGACGTATGTCTTTCAGATCAGGATATGTATGTATAGCATGTCCAATATCACAGTGTTGCACATGTCTTTATGCAGGGTAGGCAGCATGCTGCATAGTGGAGATGAGAATTGTGAAGGCTGGTGTCACCCATTCAAGCATGGCCAATACCCCTTAAAGGTGATATGTGATCTGATATTGGTCACGTGAGTGCTGAGTATGGCTGTCCAATGATCTCCATGCTCATGGATGGCACCCTGTCATGACTTGGGTTGCCTCTTTTGTCTACCTAATAGGCCTGGTGATGTCACTAGCTCAGGGAGGTAAACTGCACAGCACTATCCATTACACGCAGTGTCTATAATGTTGATCACTGCTGAGGTGGTAGTTAATGGGTACAGGGTTATTAACATAGCAGTGACAATGCAATAAGCTGCTGTCAGATTGTGCACAAATGTTCACGTACCTCACCCACAAAGCCCATGCTGTATGTTGTCCACAACACTGAGTCAGTTATTGCTCCTAGGTCATGGCCATTCACATTCTCACATACGCAGATGCCTCCCATTTGTCTGTGTGGTATGGGCTACAATGACAGGGGAGTACAAAACATTAACCCTGTTTTACTGTAGCTGCCACTGGTGTGATATGCACATGTCACTCAGACACCTTTTGTAGTGTTGCTTCTGTGAACAGGCCACTGGTAGAACACTCCTGTGACATACAAAGGTACATGTAGTTTACTGAGTGTAGGTGGAACACAGTATGGGTGATGATGTCCTCTGACATGTCACAGGTGTGCTATACAGTGTGAATTCATCAGTACTGTCATCTACATCTGTACTGCTAACAACATCTACGTTGATTAAGGTTCATAGGCTTTCAGACCATACTGAGCAGAGTAATAGTGCTGTGCCTCCCATTATGAGTGGTGTCTCCACTTTGTGGGTTGTGATAACTGTTAATGTGATCCATTCCGTATTTTCACAGACTGCCATGAACCTATGCTTTACATGGCAGTGTATGTGTAGAGCAAACTGTTTTGCCATATGTGTATTATACGACCTGGGATTTGAACAGGTCACATGCAGCTGGAGTGTACCTTGTACCATCATAGTTATGGTTACAGGGGCTTTGTCATGTTCATGGATATGTGATTGTGTACCTATTGGGGGGGCAGTGAGTTTATATTATCCAACACCCTATCTGTATTGCTTATTCATGCTCAGCACTTGTTCAGAACATGTACACACTTCATGAGCTACTAATTATTATATCACTCAATCCTACTCATTTTCTACAGGTAAACACTGTTTGTCCTTACATTTCCAGCACGCTTAGAGTACAACAGCTGTTGTACACACTTACCTCACATATCTTGTGAGTAGTGGTTGACTAGACAGGCATGTCCAAATGTCAATTACCAGTGCTATTGCCTGTCTATATGATGAATGTGGGCAACATGAGGCAATATAGCAATTGTCTCATGTACACAGTCAATGGTCACCTCCTAACATACGACACTACAGCCTGTGGGAGATGCACATATGTAGCCATGCTGGAGGTAATGCTCTCTCCAACTCAGACTTACCCTGGTAATCATGTGTGGATTTTAAACATTTGCAGCACTCCCCACTCATCACATAGTCTCTGTAGATGTCCACCACCACAGGTCACACATAGTAAGAGTACAACATTTGTGGATCCTCTCCATACTACTCTATGTAGACAACAGAGGCAGCCCCCATCACCAAACACAACACCAATTACTTATAGCCCACAGACTCATGTGTGCCCGTCAACTACAGCCAATAGGGTGTTATAACATACCCAACACACTAGTCATAGGTGACTCTGTAGGCGGTCACACTGATGTCCCACTCAGCAGGCCACACAAGGTGATAGTCACTGTCATCTGGCTGTCAGGTAACAGGATCCAGAACATAACCTATGCACTCAGGTCACTCCTCAACAGGTACAATATGACTGTCATTCTCCATGTTAGTGCGAATGCCCTGTGGTGTAACTTCCTGGACTACATTTACAGGGACATGCAATAGCTCTCCGATCTTGTAACCCAGGCAGGTATCGCCCAAGCCCTGAGAAGCAGTCTGCATTAGTCCAGACTGATGACACAGTAGAACAATAGAATTATTCACTACAACAGTTGCCTATGCTTCTGGTGTCATTCCAAGTGTATCCAGTATCTGTCTGCTTTGAATGACATAATCGACAAACCACAATGCATTGGCACAGATGGCCTTCACCTGTCAGCCCTGGGATTATGGGTAACATCTAAGGCTCTTGCTTCTATACTGCCTGTTTTAGACACATTTCAAAAACATATTTACCACCAGAACAGGTACAGGCAAGCAAAACCTGAGGGTATTGTTACTCAACGCTTGACATCTTAATCTCAAATGTACTCATCCGAGGCACTCCTTATAATGGACCACTTTGATGTCTCTGCAGTGACTGTGACCTGCTTCTAGACTCTGGAGAGCACCCCTGCACTGACAGGCTATTACACAGATCACACCTTTCAGTCATTAACCAGGACCGGAACACCCACGGCGGAGGAGTGTCCAAATTTCACAGGGATGTACACACCTCCATGCTGGTTGCTTAGCACGATGCATCAGAGGCAATCCAAGTGCAACTAACTGTGGCCAGAACTGCTATACAAATTGTAGCTTGCTATGGATTCCACATCATACACCATGGTTAACGGCCCTCATTTCTTGGTGTACTGGAAAGTAGGGTTCAAACAGGAACTACTGATGTGACACTGACACTACCCCACACCTAACTGTGATACCTACTCATGTACTGACACATTAGGCCAACACTTTCGTGGATTAATAAACTCCATTCAGCTGGATCAACCTATACACACCACCACCAAGGCTAACAATATCCTAGACTTCGACATTACCAACACGTGTGACTGGTGTTACACACCTGGGGTTATCCCCTCGTTGGTCAGTTCCGAACGCATGCTAATCACCCTTGTTATCCACATCCTGGCACCACACCCTTCATGAAAAACACAGTACAATATTTCTACAAAGAAAACTTCATGCTTTGTATGACAGACGTAGTAAACGCCATAACACCTGCGCAGATGGACAATATAGTTACAAACGCAGAAACATTCCCAACTGCACTTCATTAGCACTTACACAACTGCATGGATCATGCTATCCCAAACAGAGCCATGACAGTACCCACCACATAATGGACGCCATTCTGGGGGTCCACTGCCATGGACATACTGCATGACAGAAGGAGACAGTTGCAAAGTAGGGTATACTCCCATGGATGGGGTAGCTCCCTGGTCAGCTTCAGTAGGATTCTTAGATCCCTTCTTACATCTTCCAATGCTAGCTACATAAACATTACTCCAACACATTCAAATGACTACCAATAAGTGTTATGGAGGTATGTCACTACTCTCGATGGCAATACCCACATCTGCTCTGACATACAACAGTTAGGCAGAAACATTACAGAACCGACTGATATTGGCAACAACCTGGCAGCTAACTTTACACCCCTCTCACACCCTAAAGGGCCCATATCTATACAGGATCAATGCATAGTCCCTGCGGTCACAACTACGCAGTTCAGACCTGCTCTCTCTAAATCCTGGAACACACACTCCATGTGACCATCCAACATCCCAGGCTGCGATTTACACAAACCTCAGAATGACATGGCTCCCCACTTGGGCACCAGATTCACTAATAGCCTTGTATCAGGCATTGTGGACCCTGAATGGTGCACAGCAACAGTTATCACACTCCACAGAGGTGGCGCCACTATGGACCAGAGGAACTATTGCCCTATACACCTGACTAGACTGTTCTGCAAGGCTATGGAGATCATCATCATGGAAGTCATTCACAGAGACATTGTTGGCCTCCAAACCTTTGATACCACCCAGGTTGGATTTGTTAGGGCCACACCATGGCTCCTACACCTGGTGGAGTCCTTTGAGATAGTTAACAAGGTAGTAGATGATGGTAAGGAGGTCCACATAGCCTACCTTGTCCTCTCATTGGCTTTCAACACCTTTCACCATTCTGGTATTGTCAATATACACAGCCACCTGCACAGCGACCCATACATCTTGAGATGTTATGCAAAGTGGCTCATGGACAGGACACACGCGGTGAGGGTAGCATACCACAGTTCCTACTGTATATCAGTTACAATTGACATACCCCAGTCCTCGGTCATAGGGACCCTCATGTTCGTTATATGCTTTCCTGAGTACAGTCTAGCACAGAAAGACTTTCCCTGAATAGGTTTCCAAATGACTGCAAACTAGGGGCCATGATTGATTCACCAGCTAATACACACACCCTCCATACGGATATCACTGTGATGGATACCTGGTGTCGGTAACATGGCCTCAAGCAGCATGCCAGAAGGTGCATAGACATCCCCTTTGGATTACAACAATCACCCAATGACTATCACATAGGTGGTAGTCCCCTACATACATAAGACATTATAAGGGATCTTAGTACACACGTAGATAGCACCCACTCCTTTGATAACCTTATTGCCAAGGATGCGTGGATATCCTTCTACATGGCCACCCTAATCTGTAATGGGTTTGCAGCTGGAACAAAGGCTGCCATTGTACCTCTATACTCCGGACTTATGAAACACGTTCAAGGGTACAACACCCCATTTGGGGTGTACCTCACGGGACAGCAATGGCTTTAAATACCACAACATTAACGCACCAACAGTATTACTCACCTCCAAAGGATGAAGTATGCAGCACAACTACTGAAACCCCAACTGTAGTCATTTGCATACTGAATACTCAGAGGTGACCTCTGCTGAACATACAAGGCCCATGTCCACACCAATATTGATGGATATGCTCCACATAAGCAACATAAGCAAAAGCCACTGAGAGCAGCATGCTCTGGGATATGTACCCAAATGCAACGATGAGTAGCATGTGCTGGAGGGATACATTTGTGAAATGGACACTCACCATGCTTTGGAACATAATTCCTATGTACATCAGGCAGGGTCCCGCACTAGCACTCTTCATGAGATACCTCGATGGGTGGATGGGGAACAGACATGTATGCCAGGGATCACTGCAGTGGCTGTACTGTACACAGGTGCAGGAAACAAATGGCTGTGCTGTTCACAGGCACAGGACACTAACCTAGGGAGGTGCCGCCAGTGAAAACACTGTATTAGGGCTTACAAATGGACTTGACCAGACAGCATAGTACCTTACTAAGAACCTATGAAGCTATTACATGTCCTTTGTGCATGAATAATTGAGTGGCTCTTCCATTTCAATTAGCTATCATGCTGTTACACTGTCTGGTGACTACAAGACATATGTATCCTGTTATTGTGTATTGTACATTCCAATACACATACCTTATGTTTGCATAATATAACAGTCATGCTATGTAAAATATTTGACATATCTACCTACAATACTGTACTTTTCACATTTTTGAAACCATATCCAATAATGCAAAGCATAATTGCACATTGACTATTATGGTGAAATCATGATTTGTGTTACATTGCTATATGTTAACTTTGTAATACGTGAGTCTGGTCCATTTCCAAGGCTCCAATGTTCTGTTTGTCAACATGTAAACCATTTTTTTTTTTGGTTTACATTTCAGTAGGCTTACGCTATGCCTACGCCACTTCATGAATTGCTATGTACCTTCATTTGCATGCTGCAGTACTGCACATGGGGTGATTTGCATACCTACGCCGGGAGCTGCGCAGATCTGGCGTACGCTGGTAGTGCACGTGGAATTGGATCGTACCTGAATTGCTCGGCGGCCATATTTGGCATTATACCGCCTATGCTACGCCTGCGCCTGGTGCAAGCTTCATGAATCCCGGCAACAGTCCTTATGTAGATTATTTATCAGTTTTGTAGTCTGAAAAAGAATGTACATCTTATTTCTGTAGAGAATTATTCTGTCTGATGGAACTTTGATTATAAAATAGCCAAGAAAGTCCATTTTTAAGGGCTTTCTACAACTTTTCTACCTTCTTTCCCAATAGTTCATACCTTGTTAAATATGCTGCAGTCTATTTAAGGACATTTATCATACCTCATCAATGGCTTAAAATTGCATGCACTACATTTGTAATTATCTGCAAAGGATGGCTTTCATAGTGTTTACTGTCAAATACTTATAAGGGTTAATAATGTATATCCAGCCATAATGAAATTTTTAACTTATGACATTTATGTTTTATTTTCTAATGTATAATATCATTAATTATGCCATCCTTAAAATTTTGTAAATTTGTGTGTTGTTTAATGTTAACCTGTCTGTTCCACATTGGTGTGATCTAATGATCCAAATAATCCAGAAGGATAACAGGTTGTGCTTGGGTAGGAATTGGAAATGTATGCCAGTATGCCTTGGTTTCAGTGAATCAAAAGGATTTAGAAAGGTACAGATTTTATATTTTAGTCTAGAAAGAAGTGTCTGAAAGCAAATATGAAAAAAAATAAATGGACAGATGAATGAATGCAACCACAATAGTAGGAACATGAAAGAATGACAGCAGTTGAAAACATTTTAAAAGCCTCAATAATTGTCT
The DNA here is from genome assembly GCF_019279795.1 of Protopterus annectens. Taxonomy (NCBI): domain Eukaryota; kingdom Metazoa; phylum Chordata; order Ceratodontiformes; family Protopteridae; genus Protopterus; species Protopterus annectens. Next base: position 661,484,963 of record NC_056737.1, on the reverse strand, counting down.
CTGGGTAGAATTAGTTAGATATACCCATCCAGGTCATTACCACCAATGTTCAGACAATGCCACCACATTGGTAAAACAATGCACTTATCAGCAAAGATGGATATCATAGTCAGGCTGTAAAAAGTATACAATGCCATAAACTAACAGATACCTGCAGAAGATGAATCCCATGTCACCTTGCACTTTGTCACTTGCTAAGGAAATGAAAACAATCATCATTCAAATTCTTATCCCTGGTTCAACACGCAATCCTGATCAAACAAAACCTGTTACCATAAAAAGAAAATACTATGCAAAAAAATTCATGCCAAAAAGGAGATAACCAGATATTAGGGTATCCATTTTCCCATAGTAAAGTCTTGATAAGTAGTCTTGGATTACAGGAAAAGATTTTCTCAGACTACTTTAGAACAGAAAGTATCAATCCCAGGTTTTGGACCCACTCATATATCGAGTAATTAAATGGCACTAGTCCCAAACATACTGTAATATCAAGTAGAGCATAATTGCTATACTCACTGTAGCATGCTGCTAAGGACTAAAGAACAAGGCCAATGATCACACTGCATGTGGAAAAAAATTATACTCTAATTTAAATATCAAGGAAAACTTTACTCATTCCACAGCCAATAAAATGCAGGAAAAATCCATGCATTAAGTGGAGCAAGGCCTCTGGAAGTTGGTCTCAGAGAATCATGAACCCTTTCTACTGGTAATTACTTCACTCAGCTCTCTCTGGTAAGCTGTGTACAAAATTTTTACTGCAAACTTATTTTCCCAGTTTCTACCTTCTCCATAAAAGTGGCATATTGTCTTGATTCTATTTATTTATTTTTTCATAAATTAATAAGTACATTGGTCATGACAATGAACAGAACCAAACCAACGATTAAAGGAAAAACATGTTAAGTTAGAGTTGAGGGAAGGCACTTTCCCTTGTAGAAATTGCAGAGCATGTAATTTTATGTCATGCTCTAATTCTTTTAAACAGCTGACCACAGGTAAAATGTATGAGTTTCATCTTAATGCCAGTTATAGAGCAGAGCATTTGGTCTATTGGGCTACCTGTGTGGACTGTTCATCATTCTACATAGGCAAAACCAATCAGAGACTTAAGGAGAGGGCTCTCCAACATCTAGGAGATATTAGGAATAAAATGAATACAAATGCCTTGTATAAGCATGTCAAGGATAACAATGAGCATACATTCAGGTTTACAGTGGTGGAAATAGTTAGGAATAATATTAGGAAAGAGGACCTGGTTAATAAGACTGAATATAGAGAGATGAGCTGGATAGCTATATTACAGGCACATAGGGTGCCAGGTTTAAATTACACTATACCTTTAAAACCTGCACTGAAGGTGAGTCCATTACATCACTGATAGAAGTGTTTCTGATTGTTTTTTGACTTTTTAAATACTAAGGATGATGTCTTGTATTTTAACTTAGGATCTGAAGAAGCATATTTGTGAAAGCCCTTATCCTGTGTTACAATAAATCAGAGTTGTTTTTTACTACAAATTTGTGGTTTTTATGCCGAGTCTTTGTAGACATACTGAGTTCCTTTGGATTTACTTTGGTCATGACCCAAGGCATCAGACAAATAATTGGCAAAGAAATACTACTGACATGTATGAAATTATAAACCATTAGCAAACAGTTATAACAATGGCAGTGTCATTTTTAAATATTTTGTCTGTACACTGTTTATATTATACACTTGGTATAACTCATTGAGTTTAGATCTCATAGAAGGAGAAGACTGGAAGTTTAATTTGAGCCAATAAAGCATTCAAGCATATTTTTTTTTAATCTGTGTTTGTCATTGCCTCCTCAGTTCATTTGGATTGCTAACTTTGTGAATTTTTGTGATATTAAATTCTGACTTGATGGAGGGATTTTCAAAAAGACATTTTTACTAGTTTCCAGGGAAGATGGAGACCTTGTGAAGTGCATACATTGTTTTGACAGAGAATAAGAAGTCTGTCATCTGAAGCCTGTTAGTAAGGGGTGGGTGGAGGCAACAGTTCTTGTTAAAAAGTTTATAAGTCATTTTATTTAGCAGACAAGAGGACCTGGTGATTGCTGTCAGCTAGTTTCCTCTATCTTTAATAACACTCTCTGTTATTTATGAAATTAATAAATCTAATAATTTTGTTTTCTTCTAATTGGAAAATTGAAATGTTGTGGGGAGAAAGCAAGGCAGTATACATCTCTCTTTTATTGTAATTTGATAACAGGGTAAGTGACCCGGCCAAAAGACCCTTTTCATCCACAAAGTAGTTGATTTTTTGGACTGGCCTTCTTCATCAGTAACTGCATACTCCATGGCCTCCAACTTGGACCTAGACTGTAGTCACTGAGTTTAGAATACTTTACTCTGCAACACAAAAAGAGTTAAACCCTTCCCAGAATAAACTATTACAGACACAACACTGATTTTGTGCGCAACACAAACTAAGAATTGCTTTCCATTTTTAAGATAAAGGTCAGTAGGTAGAAAACATCAATACTATAAAGTTTTCCCTCTTGGTAAAGAAAGCTTCAAAAAGTTCCTTCTTGCACCAGTAAACTTGGGTAATGTAACTTATACAGTGTTAAACATCATTCAGCAATTATTGCACAACACAAACTGAAATAAACATGGAGATGATAACTGTAACTACATTACTTTTTTTCTGAATGGGAAACACACAGCTGAGAAGACTATTTGCTCACCAAGTCCATGCCAGGAAGTACTAGAATTAGCTTGTTCTTGCCTTCTAGAATGGCTGTACACTAAGAAACTGTAGATCAGAGTGTGTGTATGCTCTTTAAAAAGCATTTCCAGATGTAGCATGTGCATATAAATACAGAGCATGTGCAGGCAGCAGTGCCATTTTGAGACAACAGTCAGAGTGTTAACATGTATGAGTGTGATAGTCAGTATGTTTGCAAGTTTATTTAAGTTTAAGTTACAAAGCCTCCTTTCTGATGTTTTTGTGTTTAATAAAGCTGGTTGAACAAAACCCACAAATATTCATCTGTTTTATCCTGACCAGATGAGTGGCATGGTGTAAGAACCGGGATTAAGAGAGTTATTTCTATGAGCCATGAGGTGCAGAGTTAAAGATGAAGGCAGACTAAGCAGGTTGAGTGAAATGGAGCACAGACAAATGAAAAAGGGCCTGAAATGAGCTAAAGGTAAAGAAAACTGCGCAAATGATTTATTTGGCAAAGAAAATGAAATGGGACATTTATAAGGCACAAAACACATTATTAATCAAACGAGTAGCACAAAAACATATTATTAAGCAAGCAAAAGGCACAAACCACATTATTAATTAAACAAAATATTCAAAACCATGATATTTGATAAAACTAGCAAAACTATTCATATGGGGCTGAGAATTATCTTTGGTTTGCATAACTAGCATGTTTAAAGTAAAATGGGCACAAGAAACATACAATGAGCACTTTGAGAGATTAAATGGGCATAACAAGTATAGTCAAAGGGCAACTTAAGCTTAAAAAGCAAGGTGACTGCGTGTTTTTTAGTAAAAAACTGTGTTTGGGCACAAACTACTATTTCTCATTGACTGAAGCCATTCAAAGTATAACTAGAGTTGTTTGAAGTATCTCAGAGTGCGTGCTTTATTACGGTGCAATTATTTCAAAGAGTTTGCTGAGTGCAAAGTACAGTTCTATTGAAAAGTGCAGTCAAAGTACAGCCATTTTGAAAAGTTTCTTGTGCTGTGTATATTTATTCACAGAAAGCCGCCATTTCAGAGTTTCTTACACTGTGCAGAGTTATTTTGCAAGGTACAACCATTTTGAAAGGTTCTTGTGCTGTGTACAGTGTACTTGCGAAGTGCATTCATTTCGAAGTGTTTCTTTCACTGAGCTTCTTCTGCCGTGTACAGTTTATTCACAAAGTACAGTCATTTTGAAGTATTTCTTACACTGATGAGTGGTTTCATAAACAATTTAGACCAGCTGTTTCTGGATAGGGGGTATAATGAATCCATGCTAGCTGAGGTTAGAAATGAGGTGTTAGTTTTAGATACAGCCTTGAGGAAAGGAAAAGGATTTTACAATAAGGGAGACAGGGTTTGCTTTATGACAACTTATGCAAATGATTTTGCTTGCATAAGGGAAATTGTGAAACAAAATTGGCATATACTCACGATAGATTCTGCTACTGTTGAGCTGGTTGGGAAGACACCCTATTTTGTTTATAGGAACAACTTGAATCTGAAACAGCTTCTATGTAAAGATATAGTCCAAGGTGTTAGTAATACTCTAAGTACCATGTCCAGAGGTTTGAATTTTGGGACTTTTTCATGTGGACACTGTAATATGTGCCCAGCTATTACAACTATCCAGTCTTTCCAGCATCCCTGCTTAGACTATAAGTTTATCCCCAGGTATACTGCCACCTGTAACAGTGCTAATTTACTATATCTTGCACACTGTGTTAGCTGTGAATGTTTCTATGTTGGCAAGACCTCTAGGAGGTTAAGGGATAGAGTATATAATCACCTCTATGATATTAGCAATCTGAACCAGCAGAATGCCTTAGCTAAACATGTAGTACAGTTTAGTACACATACTTTTAACTTCATGGTTTTACAGATAGTGGTGTTGAATGAGAGAGGAGGGAACTTGAATAACCAGCTTGAGATGGTGGAGCTGATATGGATTTTTAGGCTACGTGCGCACATTTCTCCTGGACTGAATAATTATATAAGTTTAAAACCGGCACTGGAGGCCCGACCTTTGAAGTAAATATAATTTTATAATTTTATGATGATGTTTTAAATATATTTTAAATACATCTCTGTATTTTCATGTGATGATGCTTTGGAATGTTGAGTGTTGTTATTATACTATATTATATTAGACTATGGTATTGCATATATAGTTTTACTGCATATTTCAACTATACAGGATTTTTGTGTTCCTGTAATGTCGTTGTTTGATATATACATAAATCATGTTTTTTGATACGTTGTACTTTAGGTATTTTCAGCTTTTTATTTATGTACGTGCTAGTAACTTTAAGCTCTTGGTTTGCCTTACTAATGATGCTTAATTGTTTCATTTCATGATGCTTACTTGTTAAATTGGATTTAATTAAAAGGGTGGGACACATGCTACTATTTAAATTTGGATGGATGTTTTTGTTTTTTGAGATCTGAAGACACGTGTTATACATGTGAAAGCACTCATCCCATTTTATATTAAATACATTAAGTTGGATTTTATGAGCCTGGTGGTCCTGCCTTGTTCTTTTATTCCGATTATTTTTTGCTTTCTGGGCTTGGATCTTTGGGCAGCAGCATACACCTGCTTATTTATGGTTTCATAAAGTACAGTGATTTCAAAGTAAAGTGCAGATATTTCAGAGTGTTATTGTGCTACAGAGACTTATTTGGCAAAGTGTAATTACTTTAAAGAGTTTGTTGTACTATTGGGCATAATTACAAGTACTGGCATAAAGTTCTGGCATATGTATTTATGTGTGTGTGTATGTTCTTACAGGATTTCAAGCACCTTCATTACTGTATGTTCATATGGCAGAGGCATTTCACCTACCAAGTTTACTTGTGCTTGATCATAATATAGTAGAGAATTGGAGAGTATTCAAGCAGGAATACAATATTTTCATACAAGCAGCTTTTTTTCTGACAAAGATGCATGTACAAGGGCATTCATTTTGCTTAACTTAGCTGGGTCAGAAGCCACTGAAAAGAACATTCATTTGTGTATACACCATAAATATATGCAGGAGAAGGGGCAAACCATCATATTGTGGCAACATCTGAATCAATGGAAGACCATGAGTGCTTAAAACATAAATTTAGAGAAATGTACAACCCCCAGAAAAAATTTTACTTTAGAGATGCACTTATTTTATACAAGAGACCAAAAGCCAGGTGAAAATTTTGCAGCTTATATCACTGACGAAAAATAAAGCTAACACAAGTAGATTTGGTGACTTGAAAGATGAGTTAATAAAGGACAGGCTTGTGTGTGATGTTAATAGTGCTGCAGTGAGAAAGATTTTGCTTCTTTACAGTGATTTAACATTAAGCAAAGCTGTAGAGATTTGTCAAAATCCATGAGCTCACAGAAAGGCACACAAATATGCTTACAAGTTATAAAAGCATGGTTTCAACAGCCTCTAGAGCAAATGTAGACAGCATCCAAAATGTGGCAAGCAGAAACAGGCCTAAGCACATGGCAACTGCAACCCCTGTGGGTAGGGCAGGGAGGACCCATAGCTTTCTAGCAAGTTCCAAAACTAGCACAGTTAAAAGGGGCATGCTCAATTTCATATAAGAGTGAGGCAGCAAAACCCAAGTCAAGTCTTATTGTTAACTATCGTAATTGTGGTGCCATCTTCTCCTTAATCCAAAAAATCTAAACTCTTACTTTTCCCTGCAAAAATAACAAATCGAGACATAGAAACCTTTTCAATAAACAATGCTGAAATTGAAGCAGTAAAAACAGCAAAATTACTAGGCAGAGAAACTGATGAAAAACTCTTCTTTGACAACCATATTCTTAATACAATAAAGAAAACCCACTTTAAACTTGGCAAACAGTATAGACATAAACTTTAAATGGACAAGCCTACCAGGATAAAATTGGCAAACACTCTGCTACTTCCTTCCCTCCTCTGTGGTGCCCCATTTTCACCAACCTTGGCTCTTCATCCCTGAACAAATTGCAAGGTACTATAAAATAGCAAGATTTGCTACTAAACAGCCTAATCACACACACCACTGCCTTGCCATAAAAGAATTGAACTGGTTTGAATTCCCCCATTACCTTACATACCCCCAACTAACTCTTGCCCACAAACTGATCTGTAATCCTGATAAGTGTCCTTCTCTCCAGAATTTGCTAGAACCTTATACCCCTCCCAGAAATTTTTGCTCTAGTAATAAACATCTAATACGCATAACAAAACCCAAGTAATGAGCTGGACAATGCCTGTATTCATACTCTATTGCCAAACTATGGATGCACTGCCTTCCTCAACCACTCTTTCGGACACTGTAAAACCTTTTAAATCTGCACTTAGAAACCACTATCTTAATCATTATACCTGCCCATGCATGCATACCTCTAAGCCTCCTTGAATAAAATGTACTATCATCTACCTTATTTATATGTACAAGACTATACATTGCTTCTTCCTGAGCCTTTTTTACTAGCCCTTGTAAGAGCAGTTTCAAAAGTCTCAGATTATTTCCCTTACTAACTTTCTTACTATTGACTCTTTAATCTGCCTGCTGTCAGATCAAACATGTTTTTCCCTCTTTGAACTTTTCTACCTTTCAGATTTATTTTATATATATATATATATATATATATATATATATATATATATATATATATATATATATTTTTTATTGTTTACTATGATCAATTTTTTATCATTTGTTGTAATGTTTGTCTAAAAATAAAAAAAAAAAACTCGTATTGCTCAGTCGGTATCAACATTTAATTTTATCTCTTTGTATTATACTATGTCAGGCAATCATTAAAACATTTTTTCTACTGTTCTTGGAGCTTATCTCCCTGGGCCTCCACTGAAAATGGGTCTCTGACCCAGTGGACTTTCCCAGTCAACAAATGTCAGTAAATGAATAAATAAATAATATAAATAACCATGAGTCTAAAAGAAAGAAGTGTTTAGCTTTTGGTCAGAAATGCCACAAGTGTAAAAAATGGAACCATTTTCAAAAGTTTTGTAAAGCAAGCAAGCCTCATTCAGTTATTAAGAAAGGTCACTCAAAAAGGCAAATTGATCATGTAGAAAGCTGCAACACTACTTTGTATGTGGGTGGTGTATCAGTGGTCAGTGAAAAGGTTAATGCAGTAGATTTTTTGGCAAAGAGTGAAGCATTTTGTACTGTCCTGATCAATGGTAAACCCACAGAGCTCAAAGTAGACACTGGTTCAAAGTGTAATGTGATGTCAGTAGAAACATTTGTTAAAGTGAGAGCTGGTGAGCAACTTAATTTAGTCAATTGTGTAAAGCTTGTTGCTTATGGAGGTAATGAAATTCAAACCAAAGGTTAAGTAGTGCTTTCATGCTATTCAGCTGGGAACAGTTACAGCTTGCAATTGTATGTAGTCTGAAGACCTGTGCAGTTATTATTAGGTCTCAGAGACAGTTTGAAAATGAAACTGCTTTCTTTTAGCAAAGAAGTACATCATGTAAGTACATGTACCAGTTCTAGCATCAGTGATACTATTTTCTCAGAATGTGCTGATCTTTTTGTTGACAGGCTAGGAAAACTTCCAGATGTGCACTCCACAAAAGTAGACCCAGAGGTCAGTCCAGTGGTTAGATCAGCAAGAAGAGTTCCGATAGCTATGCAGGACAAAGTCAAAGTCCAGTTAGACAAAATGGTGCAGCAAGGTGTGATCTGTCCAGTCACAGAACCAACCGAGTGGGTATCTTCTATGGCAGCTGCTCATAAGAAATATTCCTATGAAATTAGAATATGCATTGACCCACGAGACTTGAACAAGGCATTAAAAAGACCTCATCATCTTATGCGTACATTCTAGGAGATTGTAACCCTCATGACAAATGCCACTGTTTTTTTCTGTATTAGATGCAAAGAGTTCTTCACTACTGACTACATTCTGTACCCCATTTGGTAGCTACAGATTTCTCAGGATGCCGTTTGGAATATATTCTGCCAGTGAAGTTTTTCAGCATGCAATGAAGCAATTTTTTTCAGGCTACCCGTGTACTGTAATAGTTGATGATTTACTGGTTGGAGGTAATGGTGGAGCAGAGCATGACAGAAACTGCAGGAAAGTTCTGGAGAGAGCGGGTGAAGTGAATTTAAAGCTCAGTCCTCTGAAGTACAAATTCAGACTACCAGCAGTTACTTATGTAGGTCATTATTTACCAGTAAAGGCTTATGACCAGATCTTTCCAAGCAAGCAGCCATTCTCGAAATGCCAGCTCCAGACAATGTCCAAGCTCTACAGCGTTTTCTTGCTATGGTTAACTATTTGGGCAAATTTATGCCTGATTTTAGTGATTTAGCAACACCTTTAAGACAGCTGACACACAAAAATGTTGCATCGTCATAGTTAGAACAACACCAGAGAGCATTTGATAACCTCAAACAGCAAATTGCTAACCCGCCTACATTAAGACACTGTGATATCAACAAACCAGTAGTTCTTTCGTGTAATGCTTAAAAGTTCGGTCTTAGCACAATTATTCTTCAAGAGGGCAGACCTGTTGACTATGCATCTAAAACTCTTAACCAAACTGAGATGCAGTATGCTCAAATTGAGAAGGAACTTTTGGCTATTGTGTTTACATGTTCGAAGTTCCATGATTATATTTATGGCCGAGCAATCCAGATAGAAACCGACCATCAACCTCTAGTTACTATTTTAAAAAAGCCTATGCATTCTGCTCCAGCAAAACTACAAAGAATGATACTCAAATTGCAAAAGTACAATTTGAAAATGGTATATACAAAAGGTAAACTTCTTTATCTGGCTGATACCTTATCCAGATCACTCAGAAATACTACAAAACAGCTTGATGTAGAGAATTTTGACTTTGATGTCATGGCAGTGCATAATTTTTCTACCACGGGACTTGATGAGCTGAAAGAACATACAAAGACTGATCCAATTTTGAAAAAGCTCGGCCACTTCATCAATGTAGGATGGTCGTCAAAGCAATCCTGTGTACTGCCAGAAGTGCAACCTTACTTTCCATACAGAGATGAGATGCTGATGGAAGATCGTATCATTTTCAAAGGTCCAAAAGTTATTGTTACTACTTCCTTACAACATGACTACATTCAGATTTTACATTGTGGCCACCCATGTTCCAATTTTACCAAAAGAAGGGCAAGAGAACTAGTGTTTTGCCCTTGTCTAGCAAAAGACATTGATAAGGTGCTTTCTTCTTCTTCAGTGTGCAACAGTACTAAGCCGCATTTGCAAAAAGAGCCACTTCAGCTAAGCCAAATTCCTAAACCGCCTTGGTCAACAGTAGCAATTGACATATTTGAGTGGAGCAGTCAACATTACTTAGTGTTGGTAGACTCTTATTCGAACTGGTTTGAGATCGATTTGCTACCTAACCTAACATCCAGGGCTGTTATTACTAAGATGAAACATAATTTCTCAGTCCATGGTATTCTACACAAAGTTATTTCTGACAGTGATTCTCATTTTACCAGTCAATTGTTTCAGAGATTTGCTAAAGAGTGGGACTTTATCTATGTTACTAGCAGTCCTGAATATCCTCAGTCAAACGGCTTCACTGAACATGCAGTACAGAGTGCAAAGCAATTACTGTAGAGGTCAAAGTGTGACAATACCGATATCTTCTTGAATTTACTCAGTCTCAGAAATATACCCTGTGACAACCTACTAGGCTCACCTGCTCAGAGACTTCTATCTAGGCAAACCATAACAACCTTGCCTATTAGTTCTAATTTGTTGGTACCTAATGATAAAAACAACAGAGCAATCGAATCCCGACTTTTTAAGAAATGTTCTTCTCAGATGTCCAGCTATGACAAAATAACCAGATTTCTTTTTTCGTTAAAAGAAGGAGAGACAGTGAGGATGCATTCGGCGAAAGACTTTGATCACATTGGTCAAGTGGGAGGTATATGTACTAAGCTAAAATCCTATTTAGTAGAATCTGAGGGTATAGAGTACAAGAGAAACTGCAGACATCTTCCTGTGTCAGAAACGATATCGCAGCATCGTACCTGTGATACAGACTCTAGATCTCAGAACAACCCAGACAATGTCCGTACCGAAGAATGTGTCCCAGTATCCATTCCAGTTGCTGATGATGTCCAGATGTCCCCAAAGTTGAACATTCCTTGAAGACAGTCCCCATTGTTAGATCTAATTCTAACTTTTATGTTACATGGCCAGGTCGTATTTCCAGACATAGTGTAAAATACACAGCAACTTGGGCATAATTGTTTTATATTTGTCTAATTTTGTATAATTGCATGTCAAATAACTAGTTCTGTATAAGTGCATGTCAAAAGATCATTTCTGTAAATTGTATGCCATTGAATGCAGTCATTTCGTATAAGGACTATTTCTCAAATAGGGATGATGTAAATCAGAGTGTGTGCATGAAGCTTTAAGAAGCATTTCCAGATGTAGCACATGCATATAAATGCAGAGCACATGCAGGCAGCAGTGTCATTTTGAGAGAACAGCCAGAGAGTTAATATGTATGAGTGCGGTAGTCAGTCTCTTTGTAAGTTTATTTAAGTTTAAGTTACAAAGTCTCATTTCTGATGTGTTTGTGTGTAATAAACCTGCTTGAACAGAATCCACAAATGTTCATCTGTTTTACCCTGACCAGATGAGAGACAGTAATAGCTTAATTTCAGCTCTCCCAGTGTGAAAACACAAAAATACAAATTCAGAAAACAGAGCCAGTGAATTTGTTTGGGAAAATTTTGGTTACTGGCTAGTAAGTGTACTGCCTGGATGCCATCAAAGAAATTTAGAGAACCTGAAAGAAAATTGGCCACAAAAGGTGAAGAGAAAACGCCAACTGAAAGAATCCTGCACCTGTTCAGCAGGAAGCAGTTCAAGCTCCAGTTTTGTTGCAAAACATGACTTTAAATAATATAGAGGAAAAATAAGTCAAATGTGTTCAGAGCTGATTAAAATAAATGTAACACTGAAGGAGTATATCAACACAAATAACAAAAACTTTGGAAAAATAGAAGAAGCTTTAGACAGATAGTCAGTTGAGCTTATAAAACTGCAAAAATCAGAAGTCAAAATGAAGAAAAGGTTGGCTGAATATGAAACAGCTCAAGAAGAGATGTTTCAAAAATGGTATAATTAGAGGTCTGAGCACTTGGATAAAACCTGACATTTTCTGCTGTACCACAGAAACTGGAAGAAACAGACTGTATTAATTTTATCAAAGCACAAATAAGCAACTGGACTGATATTTCACAGCAGTTGTTAACTGTAAGGGGACACTGTGTATGCTCCAAACCTGGCCATGAGAAAGCAGCCAAGACCTCTGATAGTAAAGATGCAATCATACCATCAGAAAGAGTTGATTATGACAAAATTGTGGTGGAAGGATGAATTGATTACTCACTGTACACCAGGCAGAGGAGTAGTGCATTTATTCCAGTAATCAAAATGTTGAGAGGCAGGTGTGAGATTCAAGATGTTGTATCTCACTATCTTCCTGGAGGGTAAAAGTAATTTTTTGATGCAAAGCATGCTAAGGAGGAAATAAAAAAGTTTTTCCAACAAAAAATGAACTATAAAACAAAAGGGGGCTTTGTGTCTTATTCTTCTGATAATAAAGCTAACAGAGAGACTATGCCAGTGAATCATTTTCCAATGTTCCAAAAGAAAATACTTGAGAGACAGAGAAAAGAACACAAGCTGACTAGAAGAACCAGGATTATGTTGGAAATTAACCAGATGCTGGAGTTGGGAGATGGTGATGAATAGGAAGAAAACCAGCAACTTTGAAATTAATGAATAAATGTGGGATTACAAAGCATCAATCACATTTGTTAAAAATGGTTGAACAAGAAAACCTGGAAATATTGGGCTTTTTTGACTTTGTTAAACTTGAGGAGACTCCAAAGCATATGCAATACTTCATGTCATTAATGTTTGGAAAAACATAAGAAGGAAAGAGGTAACTGTAATTAAAACAATTTTCATCCTTAAGAATCTTTTTTAAAACATGGCATATACTGCATGTTATATACTAAAGCAGTACAGTTATTTTGTGTATTATATGAATATTAAGGTAAGCCAGTTCCCATTTTTATTACTTCTTGTTTCTTCTTGTTTAGGTTTAAGAAATGTAGGCACTGCAGTGTAAAAGAAAGGAAAGCCTGGACAAAAGCATGTTTAAGATAATAGGCTGTAATCTTGGGTTATTGGGGGGGGGGGCAGGTTGTACAAGTATACAGATCATGATATAAGTAAAACTTATATACAGAGTCAGCACTCTTCACCTTGAAATATGCTGATGTTTGTGCAGTCACAGAGACTTGGTTCATGGCTGCTGAGAGCACTCACCAGTACAAAGCTACAATGCCTTTCACACATTCAGACCCCAAAACAAGCATGAAAGAACAAAAGGTGGCAGTGTATCCATCTTCATTAAATACAAATACACTTTGAGATTGCTAAAACAGTACGACTCTCTTGAGCTACTCCTGGTTCAATTAACTATTGGAAAAATACATTTCCACATCATTGCTAGCTACAGGTCCCCCACCATGAACCAGGAGAAGCACAGCCCCTACCTGGACTTGCTAGAGTCGCTCAGCATACAGCCAAACACCTTGGCCATGGGACATTTCAACTATCCTTCCAATGACTGAATGACTTACACAAGCACAAACACTATTGCTACGATGTTCCTGGACTTTGTTAATTCAAATACCCTGAAACAGTTGATCCGCACACTCACAAGGGGCTTAAATGTCCTCGACCTAGTGCTCACCAATGGGGGGTGGGTCATTGCACTACTCGCTGTGTGTTGCCCTCCTTGGTAAGGTCAGACCATATATCAATCTTTTATGAAGTAAAGATCAAGCCCTTCAGGAGAAAAAACTGAAACATTTCTCCAAGCAAACTATTGCCTACCAAGCAATGGTATAAGAAGTTTCAAAAACCCTGCCAACACAGACAACAATGACTTCCATGTAGAGGAATACACAACTGCTCTATACAGCCACTTAAACAAAAGCACTGACTCATTTCTATAAAACAGGAACAAATTAGTTCTTCCCGAAAAAACAATCCACCGTGGTGGACTGTAAGTATAAATAAGTTACACAGCAAAAGAAAGAAAATGATATCTAAAAACAGGAGGGAATGTAATCAGCAGAGGAAGAATACCCTCCATAGCTTGAAAAAGCAAATCAGATATCTTGTTATGTAAGACCTCTAAGGTTAGCCACAAGTCTAAATTAGCATTCCTAGCTAAAGACAATCATAAGGAATTGTTTAGTTACGTCTGAAACCTAAGAAGGAATGCCCAGCTATGTGCCCAACTTATAGTGGATGGTACCACTGACACTGAACCTCAGAAAATTGCCAACCTGCTAGCCAACAGATTTGGAAATAACTTCACCCCCCTGTCCCCACCTGACATACCCCAAAGTGTTCCTGACACCAGTCCTCTACCAAGTATTGCCAAAGAACAGGTCATGCAAGCACTCCCAATGCCAAAAATACAGCCTCTGTGGGACCAGAAAACATCATTGGCTGCTTACTAAACAATCTGAAATAAGACCTAGTGAAACCACTCAGCACTCTTTGTAACTATAGCCTGAGAACTGGCTTTGTCCCAGCAGAGTGAAGAACAGCAACAGTAATCCCCATGCACAAAGGGGGTCCATCAACTGACCCTGGGAACTATCGCCCCATAGGTCTAACCAGCCTTATATACAAGACCATGGAAAGAATCATCATGGACCTTATCCAGAAGGACCTAGGTGACAGTCAGACTCTTGACCCAACCCAGTTTGGTTTCACCAAGGGTAGATCTTGCTTATTAAACCTGGTGGTGTTCCTTGAGAATGTCACCAAAGTCCTGGATGAGGGCAATACAGTAGATACCACCTATCTTGATTTAGCCAAGGCCTTTGACACAATCCCCCATTCAGGTATCATACAGAAACTATTCCAGCTGGAGATTAATCCATACATTACTGGATAGGTAGCCAACTAGCGCACCAATAGAAAGCACACTGACATAGTTGGGGAGCCCACTTCCACCAGTAGACTAGGTATCAGTGGGGTACTGCAAGGATCTCTGCTGTTTGAAGTACAGGTGAAAGTAGATGGTCTGTGGCTTACCAATTCTGCAGATGATTGTAAACTGGTCACAATCATAGAGTTCTCCAACAATGTTAACATATTACAGAAATGGCCAATGCAGTCAAATGATGGGTGCCAAACTCATGGACTAAAACTTAATACAAAAAATGCCTCATTATCCCCCTTGGCAAAGAAGTAGACCCTGCTAATTATGATATAGATAGCAACCCTCTAAGCTCAAACTCACTAGTGCGAGACATGGGAACACATGTTGATAGCAATCTAAACTTCAATCACCATGTGCCTGTAGTGACAAGAAAAGCATTCTATGTTGTGCATCTCATAACCAAGGGCATTGTATCCAAGACCAGGGAGGTTATAGCTCTGCTGTACTTGACCCTTGTCAGACCACTAATTGAGTACAATACTCCCTTCTGTATGTACCTCACCAGACACTTGCAACAACTGGAGAGGTCACAGAGGTTTCTTATCAAAAGAATGCAGGGCCTCCAAAACATGACATACATGGAAAGATTGAAAGCCCTGTCACTGTACTCTTATAATACAGGCTGCTGAGAGGCAATCTGTGCCTGGCCTACAGAGCAGTCTGGGACCCTGCCTAATGGAATTGCTGCACATCTGCAAATCAAATGGGACAAGAATAACTCACTCCTGGGATCTCAACCTAGCCTGTGACATTAACAGAACATACTGGAGAGACAGATATATCTCCCAGTGATTACCGCTTCTCTGGAATAAGCTTACACTCTATGTGAAGCAGAGCTCTTCAATGACTCTATTCAAGTATAACCTTGACAACTGGATGGGCGACCATAAATTCATCCTGGGTGCAGCACCTATGTCCCTTATGGACTCGGGCATTTGGTGTTGATCACAGAATCACTCTGCTAACAATGACCATCTAAATAGGTCAGTAAGGGTACTCAGGTTTTTACATGGCTAGGCTTTAAAGCCTTAGGGCCATTAGCCTTGTAACCTTCTACGAACCTATGAACCTATGTAGGCCTTAACTCATTACATCATCCAAGTGATGCCTACAGGGAGGTTATAGCTCTGCTGTACTTGACCCTTATCAGACCACTAATTGAGTACAATGCTTCCTTCTGTATGTACCTCACCAGCCACATGCATCTGCAGTTACCACCTACTGATACCTCTAGGCATCAAATATTGCTTATTTATATTTTCATCAATAATCCCAAAACCAGGTTATATACAATGTCTTAAAATATTTCATCTTAAACCTTACACAATGGCAAACTCAACTGCATTAATATCTGACCTCTGTCTAGTGCAGATAAAGAGATATTAACTGTCATTTTTATCATATTGATTTATATCAATATAATGTTCACATTTTTCTAAATATTCAACAACCAATTAATACAAACATAACTCCTTAGGCTCATATGAAAGCTCTCAGCTAGAGGAATAAAATGCTGCTGACAGTGTGCGTGTGTGTGTGTGTGTGTGTGTGTGTGTGTGTGTGTGTGTGTGTGTGTGTGTGTGTGTGTGTGTGTGTGTGTGTGTAACTTGAGTGGTTGCTGAGATACTGTAAGTTGTTTGCAAAATATTACAAACATTATAGTTACTGTGTTTACTGTGACTTATAAAATTCGATTTAAGACCTAGAACCTAAAGAATACTACCACTATAAAAATGGTTTGTGCTGAAGAGTTTGCCATTTATACTTCTTTCATAACCCCTATAGTTTCATAGCTTTGAACATTTGTTTGAAATTTGAGGACATAGTTTGATTCTGTCAAGATTCTTAGGCTGTAACATATGTCACAGCAGAATCAAGATCCTCAAAAATCTAGTGTATGTGATAATTTTTTTTAAAAAAGAGCTTTTTTGACATCCAGAGTAGCTTATTTACAGAAAATATAGAGAATAAAGCCCATGGAATACATTTCTTCTTAAAGATATAAGATTTAATATTTTTGCTAGGAACAAATTTGTCTTTTTATGCAAATGTTCACATTATACATATGATATTGATATGTTACTAACACATCTTTCAGGTACAATTACATAATATGACTATGTTGAAAGGTATGTCACTTAACATAAATGGTTTGAACAATCCGTATAAAAGAAGTAATTTATTTAAATATCTAGCTTTTCATAAACCTAATATAGTATTCCTGCAAGAAACCCATTTAACAAAATATACTATTGAATTTCTATATACAAATAAATACACAAATATAGTAAGCTCAGAGTGTACGAAAAAAAAAAAAGAGGTGCAGCAATATTGTGGAAAAAAACATTACCATTACCCAGAATAATCAAAACATACCAAGACAATAAAGGTTTGCTTTGCTTGGCTGTAATTGAGATGGGTAAGAAACTATATACATTAATAAACAACTATTGGTTACCTGGTATTGGTACTAATACTATTAGACACATATTGAATCAAATAGTTTCACTATCTGAGGGACATATCATTATGGCAGGTGACTACAACTGTATCTTAGACCCTAAAGATACAACCAGTTCAGGAAAAAGAAAAATTACAGCACAAGCTGAACAACTTATAAATTTCATAGACTTATACTTACTCAAAGACGTATATCATTTTGTGGATCATAGCTCATTACAATACACATTCTATTCTAATAGATACAAAACATATTCTAGAACTGATAGAATATTTCTTTCCACACAGATAATGAATAACCTGACCAATAGCAAAATTATATCCTGCCCAATCTTGATCATAATACTATCATATTTGATCTTAATATTAATAACACCCATAGTGTCCAAATTAAAAAGGATTCCAGCATATCTCACACAACTTAAGGATTTTCAATTATTCATAACAGAAGAGATACGACACTTCATTAATATAAACTCAGCATCATACACACATGATATATTTATTTGGGATGCCCTAAAAGCATGCTTATATGGACAAATAAACAAATGGTTTCATAATAAGATAAAAATATGGGATAAAGATATAAGAATAATACAGGATAAACTGGACTCACTATACACAAATAATAAAGACAACCTGTCTTCAAAGAATATAAGGGATGAGATATACTAACTAAATGAGGAATATAGATCTATCCTACATCATAAAACAAAGATAACACTGAAAAAATATTGGTTTCTTGCTTATTCCGTAAATCCTAAACATCTATCAAACCTTAAGAATAAGACCAAAAGATTACATAAATATAATTATATTAAAGAAATACATTCTTCAAAAAAGAAAAGAGAAGTAGATAGTATACAAGATATATTAGAAGAATTTAGATGTCACTTTCATGAAATTAATCAATCCACACAACAAATTAAAACACAAGATAACATACAAGATTATATTAACGAGAATATATAATAATAAACCAAACAAACAACAAATAGAAGTTATTGATAAACAAATTACTTTATCAGATATACAAAGTCAAGTAACTAAGCTTAAACTAAACAAAGCTCCAGGTAATGATGGAATTATTCCTGAAATATATAAGATAATGCCCAAAATGGCTATTTCCTCACTACACAAAGTATATAATTTGGCCCAAAATGGTAATATTACACCCCCATCCTGGAAATATACATTTATATCCCCTATTTTAAAATCAAATAAAGACCCAAAATTATGTTCCTCATACAGACCAATATCTTTACTGAATATTGATTATAAGATGTTTATGAATATATTCTCAGAAAGATTGAAGACATTCTTACCCCACTGAATAGACGAAGACCAGACAGGATTTAAAACTAACAGAAGTACTTCTGATAATATGAAACAAACCCTAGTTATTACAGACTTCTCACAAAGGAAGAAAAGGAACTTATTATTAATTAGTCTTGATATTAATGCTGCCTTTGATTCTATTAACTGGAAGTATCAGTTTATTATTTTGGAATGCTTACATTTTTCACATAAGTTTATTAATCTTCTAAAACATTTATATGAAGAAACCTATGCATATATCAAAACAGGGTCATATATTTCCAATAAAATATCTATTACAAAAGGCACCAAACAAGGATGTCCTCTCTCTCCTCTACTATTTACTTTGATCACAGAACCTTGGACAAATGAAATAAGAAACAATAAAGAAATAGAGGGTTTGGAAATAGATAAAGACAATATAGCCAAAATCCAGCTGGTTGCTGATGATGTTCTTATCACCACAAAGGGAAATGACTCCTCATTCATGTCATTATATGAATCAATTA
The DNA here is from genome assembly GCF_019279795.1 of Protopterus annectens. Classification (NCBI taxonomy): domain Eukaryota; kingdom Metazoa; phylum Chordata; order Ceratodontiformes; family Protopteridae; genus Protopterus; species Protopterus annectens. Next base: position 661,465,890 of record NC_056737.1, on the reverse strand, counting down.
AAATGTTTCAAATGATGCCCGGTCCATCATTCAGTGACAATAAAACAAAAATTCTACCCATATATCCTAATAATAAAAAAATAAAAAAAAAAGGATGATAGGAAATAATACATATCACATTACTATCGCAGATCAAATCACATATCTTGGAATCATTCTTGCCAAAGACATTAAATCAATAATTCAATTAAACTATAACAAATGTTTACAAAATATCTAAGAATTATTTTCAAAATGGAATACAATAATATTTACTACTGAAGAAAGACTAACCATTATAAAAATGATAATTCTACCTTAAATCTTATACATAATAAAATCCATTCAAATTCTACCCTCCAAAAGGTTTATAAATAAACTAAGCACTTTAATACTAAGATTATTTTGGTCACAAAAAAACTAGAATTACTATTACTTAACAAACTAACAGCTGGAAGAATGGTGGAATAGCTTTCCCAGATCGAAATCTCTATTCGATTTCTGCTATAATCAAATCAATTTCTCAGCTCTTAGATATAACCTATTTAGCTAAATAGAAATTTTTATGGGAAGTATCAGCCATGGAACTTATAATGAGACCAGCAACATATCAACTAGAATTCATAAACACACCTTTTATATGGATCTTAAAAGAATATTTTATCACACATACTAATCCTAATCTTACTGCCAGTTACATACATAATATTATAATTAACTTTAGAAACTGTATATATAAACATGTTAAATATAAAGACTACTTTTTTGTATTTCCTATAACATATACACAAGAGACTTTTGTTACCTTAGATATTAACACAATTTCTCAGCTGAAAAACAATGAACTCAAATACTGGTTCCAGCTAACTTATGAATATAAGACTAGTTCAATGGATCATATTATACAGGAATAATTCCTCATGGTTAGATATACAAACACTTATACTATATTTTGATAATAAGCTGAAACTAGCTTCACCAACTAGCAAACATGAGACTAAGATATTATTAAAATTTCTTTAATCAACATTATTGCACCAGCATACATATTCAGGTAGTCTCTCTTTTATTTATAGACTTTTAAGAGAAGGAACATTTTCTTGCACACATAACTACTGGAGTTATTATAATTTAATTACTCATAATTCCCCAAGTGAGCAAGATAAGGCTAATATACTACAATTAGCTGGGAAAACATTATTTTCTCTGAAAGAGAAGATTTACACATGGAGATTCATGAATAAATCAGTTTATACACCACAAATAATGGACAAAATTAATAAAAAAAGAACATCTGTAATAGATGCAACTCTAATGTAGATATTAACTGGGCGCATATGGTTTTTTTTTTGACTGTCCAACCTTACATATCTTTTAGAATAAAGTAAATTACTTTTTACAAGCACTTTTTTTAGACAACATCATATCGAATAAATCATTAATCGTATTTAATACACCTGTTCCACAATGTGTTAGGAAAACCAAATACTCATTACTATGGATTATATTGGCAGTGGCTAGAAAGATTACAACAAAAAATTGGATTTTAAAACATCCTCCTACATTCTCTGAGTTTACTCATTTATTAAACGAAGTTAGTCATTTACAGATAAGAACCATAACCTCTAGAACATCTAGAAAGGTATATGAACATAATTTATGGGTTAACTGACAAAATATGTTGGGAAAAAATTATCATTTTGCATAAAGGTATTTGACTTTCCTTGTCATTCATGAGAACAAGTTACATAAGTATGGTTATAGTGTATGCTAATGTATAAATACTGGATGTCTATGTACATACTTTAGTTTGTTTGCTTTGTTATTCGTATATTCATATTTAAATGCATCAATTTGTAAATCTACAATGTAAATTATCTTATATATGTCTATGTGATTGTTTTCATTATAATCAAAATCAATAAAACTGTTAACAAAAAAAAAAAAAAAAAAAAGAGTCAGGCTCCGCCCATTGGAAGTTACAGTGCAAACTTCCTGAGCTCCACTGGAGTGAGTAAGTTAACAGAAAAGCAACTGTCTGGTTTAAAAGCTTATGTCTAAGAAATGATTTCAGGTCACGGTAACCCCACCCCCGTAAAAAAACTAAGTTTTCAATAAATAAATGAGCTCCTCAAGCTTCGGTCATATTTCAGTTTTTCTCTGGATTCATTAGTTGATTTCTAACTGACCTTTCTGCCCTTTTAATAAACTTAAATAAGGGTGATGTGGTTATTTGTAGATCAGACCCCCCTCATCAAAAAGCTATCCAGCTAGCTAGCTCTCTGGGACACAGAAAAATACAGCCCATACACCAAAGGCTGGGAAAACTAAATCAATTCTCTCAATACTGTCAAGATAGCAGCATTATTTGAGTATCTAAGAATATGGCTGGACAGGCATTAAACTTTCATTACTACATACAATGATAAAAGCAAAAAATTAACAACTTACTCTTGTGGGTGTGGAAAATTTCTCATCTCTTAAGCCTAAAATGTTGAGCAGCAACTGGAGAATGGGTTCTACTTGAGCAACATAAATATCTTCTTCCCTTTCTTTCTGCTGCTGCCTTCTAAAAATAACACCTATTCCTTGTAGATAACTTCTAACAAAATATGTTGGCTGATAACTTGTTTCATGTCAAAAATACTATAACCATCTTTTAACAAAAGGCAAATGGCTTTCTATCATGCAGACTTGGTTCTACGTTCCCCTCTTTATAAGCTACTTACATTGCATCCATATCCCTTTTTTCACAGACAGGTTCTCAATTAGGTACTCCCATTATAACCTTAGGGCTGAGTGCAGCACTAAATGACAAGCATTCAATTGTATTTATTACTGCTTGGTAGTAACTTGATTAAAGTGTAGCTATCATTCTAAGTCTTTTGGATTAAGCACTTGGGCTTCAGACCAGTTGTTTTACATTAGGAAGGTTTGTGGCCTGCACTGTGGTGGCAGGACAGGCATCCTTCTAAGTTGGGAACTGCTGATTGAGGGCTCAGTGTCTGTTATTCTGAAAGTGTATTAGTTCTGGTTTAAGCACTTGGGCTTCAGGCCAGTTATTTTACATTAAGAAGGTTCGTGGTCTGCACTTTTGTGGGAGGAGAGGCTGGACTCTGCCCTTTTGAGCTGGGAATTTCTGGTTAAAGGCTTATAGTGCCTGCATATTTGAACTGTTTCTTACTGAAATTGGTACACCTTGTTTGCTGTAGCATAAACTAGATCCAGGCCTGCTGAATCTAGCTTTGTTTGTATGCTTGTTGTTTGTTTGCTTGTTATTTCCCTGAAATGCTAATTCCACCTAAAACACGAACTTTCAGTGCTTCTGTGGATCCCTAGTGATATCTGCATTGCTTACTGTACTTATTTCCTTGTTTCACTTGAAAGAAAGTTACTGTTTGTCATTTTTGCATTTAAGTTACCTGTAACACATTGCATTTAAGTTACCTGGCACTTGCTCACTAAGTCAGCACTAAAAAATTAAAAGCACTACACCCTCACGAACTCTCACAGACTCCCCTTGAGTACCTTGTTCCACATTGGCCCTTTTTTTTCAATTATAAAAGAATTCCCAATACTATTCTAGCATGTCCAAAGGTCAGTTGTCAATCTCCTCACCGGTCCAGCTGGTGAATCTGGGAATCTTGAGGCAATGTTACAACTGCCTCATGTACACAGACAACCCTCTCCTCCTCCCAACAAATTCCAACACATGTGAGAGATGCAACCATATAGCCAAACTGGAGGCTAAGCTCTCTCAACTCAGTACTGGTGTAACCAGTCAGGAGGAGAAGGAAACCACACTCACTACAATTCCAGTCTCACATAGACCTACCACGACAGCAAACCAAACACATAAACACACAAAAACATACGCGGAGGCTCTAAATAAAAATCTGCCTAAGCAGCAGAGACCTCCAAAGCAAACACCCAAGCAACCGCTACCCCAAAACAAAACACGTGCAACACATAGATCACAAAGCCAGTGTGCCGAACAGTCACAGCCCTTAAGGCTAAACAACACACCTGATACACTTGTAATAGGTGACTATCGTCAGGCACACTGACGTCCCACTCACCAGGCTGAACAAGGAGAAGGTCACGGTGAGCTGCCTGTCGGGTGCTAGGATCCGCCACATAACACACACTCTCAGGTCACTCCAAGGCAAGTACAAATATGACTCAGTCATTGTCCATGCTGGTGTTAATGACCTGAGACATACCTCACTGGACTACATGAAAAGAGACATAGAGGAGCTCTCTGCGCATGTGGCCCAGTCCGGTATGACCCTGACCTTGAGTAGCATCTTACCCTCACCAAGAATGATGCCACAATATGAAGACAAGATGATCAATTTCAACAATTGGCTTAAGTATTGGTGTCATTCAAAGGGGATCCACTGCCTGTCAGCCTGGGATGACATGCTCGACAAGCCACGATGCTTCGCTATGGACGGCTTGCACCTGTCACCCCTGGGCTTTTGGATATTGGCAAAGGCTCTTGCTACCCCCGTAGTGCCTTTTTTAGGCAAGGCTCAAAAGACAAACCCACCTCCATAGGTATCACAAGGGATAAGAAACTAAGAGTAATGCTAGTCAACGCCAGAAGTCTAAACCTCAAGATGCACGCACTCGAAACTCTCCTTAGCATGGAGAACATTGATATCTGTGCAGTAACAGAAACCTGGTTCAAGGCTCCCTAGAGCACCCCAGCACTACCAGGTTATACCTCATACCAAGCTTTTCGGCCCCAAATCTTGGACCGAACCACAAAAGGAGGGGGAGTATCAATATTCGTCAAAGATACCCACACCTCCAGGTTGGTGGCACAGCACGAAGCATCAGAGACTATCCATGTGCAACTAACAGTGGGTAAAAGTGCCTTCCAGTTTATAGCCTGCTACAGTCCACCCTCCCAAACACAGGAACCCCACTTGGCCTTCCTGAGAACACTGGAAAATATGAAGGTCTCTCCAAACATCATTATATTGGGCGACTTCAACTACCCAAACATAGACTGGGAGCATTACTCTAGCTCCAACACCCTAGCCCAAAGGTTCCTAGAATTTATAAACTCAAATGCTATGGAACAACTTGTTACCACTCCCACAAGAGGGGAAAACATACTGGACCTGATCATCACCAACATGGGGACTCTATGCTCCAGACCAGATGTGTATCCCTCACTGGTAAGATCAGACCATAAACTAATCTCACTGGATATTCACATCCCGACCCCACCCCCTGCCCAGAAAACCACAGTGAAAAACTTCTCTAAAGCAAATTTCACACTCCTCAAAACCGAGGTGGAATCCTTCAAAGCCCCTGGACCTGTGGAAAATATGGCCCAGACCACAGAATCCTTTATAAACGCATTCTATGAACACCTTCAGGAATGCATGGATCATGCAATCCCAAATAAAACCAAGACCCAATCCTCCAAAGGCAGACGTCCTGTCTGGTGGACCCCAGCCATAAACAAACTATACAATAGAAGGAGGAAGCTACTACATGATAGAGCAAAATCCCAAAAAGGGAAGGCATCTCTGATCAGTATTAGCAAAAAACTACGGGCACTCATAAAATCGTCTAAGGCCAGCTTCGAGAGAAAAATTGCACAGGACACTAAGGATAATCACAAGGCTTTCTTTAGTTATGTTAGGAATCTGGGTAGGAATTCCCAGATATGCTCAGAATTAGTCCAAAATGACAAAAAATTCATCGAACCCACAGACATTGCGAACATCCTAGCTGACAGGTTCAGTGCAAACCCCTCCCCCACCAAAAGGGCGAATAGCTATCCCAGCAGAGTGCTGTCCCCCTGACATCTCAGATGCTCAGGTAAGATCCGCCCTCTCCAAAGCAAAAACCACAGCATCAATGGGACCAGATGGTGTCCTGGGTTGTGTCCTACATGAACTCCAAGAAGAGCTAAACCCAAACATAAAGCTACTGTTCAATCTCAGCCTTACTACAGGATATATACCCAAAGAGTGGCATACAGCAACAGTGGTCCCTGTCCACAAAGGTGGTACCTCAACGGATCCTGGAAACTATTGCCCCATAAGCCTGACTAGCTTGGTCTGCAAAGCTATGGAAAGGATCATCATGGACCTCATAAATAAAGATATTGGGGACCTACAGACACTGGATCCTACCCAGTTTGGCTTTGTTAAGGGCAGATCCTGCCTCTTAAACCTGGTCGATTTCTTTGAAACAGTCACCAAAGCCATTGATGAGGGGAAGGTGGTCCACACAGCCTGCCTGGACCTCGCAAAAGCCTTTGATACCATACCCCACTCGGGCATTATAGATAAGCTCACCAGCTTAAATATAAACCCTTATGTCACTACATGGGTTGCAAACTGGCTCAAGGACAGAACCCACATGGTTAGAATTGCTGGAGCCATGTCAGACTCCAAACCAGTTACAAGTGGCGTCCCACAAGGCTCAGTCCTGGGACCTCTCTTGTTCGGTATATATTTCTCGGAGGTACAGGCAAACACGGAAGGACTGTGGCTGACCAAGTTCACAGATGACTGCAAACTGGGCGCCATAATCGACTCTCCAGCCAACACAAGCATCCTCCAAAAGGGCTTCATAGAAACAGACAACTGGTGCCAGAGCCATGGCCTCAAGCTAAACGCCAAAAAGTGTATAGTCATCCCCTTTGGCAAAAACAAAGTGCCCACAAATTACCACATAGGTGGTAATCCATTAAGTACAGAAGAAGTAATTAGGGACCTGGGGACCCAAGTTGATAGCAATCTCTCATTTGACAACCATGTGGCCAAAGTGGTTAGAAAAACATTTAATATAGCCCACCTAATCATGAAGGGATTCACATCTAGATCAGGGGAGGTCATCGTGCCTCTTTACTCATCCCTCATCAGGCCCATAATTGAGTAAAATGCCCCTTTTGGGATGTACCTTACCAGACACCTGCAGCAACTGGAAAGACCCCAAAAGTACCTCACCAAGAGGATCAAAGGGCTCAAACAGATGCCATATGCTGCCCGGTTAAAGAAACTCCATCTCTACTCAGTGGCATACCGCCTGCTCAGAGATGATCTGTGCCTGACGTATAAAGCCATGTCCAACCTGGAATTAATGGACATGCTGCACCTCAGAAAATCCAAATCCCATCGAGCTACGTGCTCGAGACTTGAACCTCAGCACTGAAATAAATAGGACATGCTGGAGGGACAGATTCATAACCCAGAGGCTCCCTTCACTCTGGAATAAAATCCCACTCCAGGTTAGGCAGAGTCCCTCACTGACTCTCTTCAAGAGGAATCTTGATGAGTGGATGGGAGATCGTAGGTTTACCCCGGGTATCACTTCTGTGTCACTGTTAGACAGAGGCACAGTATACTAACCTCAAAAAAGGGCATAGCAAAATTAATTTAAAATGGGTGGCGAAAGCCAAACACACTCTGGCTAGGCTTATAAATGCCCTAGGGCAGATAGCCTAGTATGAACCTATGAACCTATGAACCTATGACACAGTCTGTAGCAGCTCACTTGCATAAGAGCACTGAGGGTCTGAGAAAATGATTGTATAGTAAAGTAGAGGAACTATGTTAGAGAGACAAGTAGCCTCATACAAGATCAGACGTAGAGCTGCATATTCACATCTTTGAAATGATTCCTCTCTCAAGGAAAGCAGGCAAGTGTGCTCATGCATGCTCGAGGCTATGTATAATCACACTGACAGAGAAATGCCACATCACTGCTACATATATGTGGCTAACAGCCCAAGTGGCAAATATGATCATCATATAAATAGACAGGAAAGGGAAGATAACAAAACTAAATAACAGAGAACAGCAGGAGGGAATGTACAACAGGTAACCATAAGGAGTGAGAATTGGGGAAGAAAAAGGTATTGTTTTTTGTGGAAATGGCTCTGTTTTCTTTTGCTGATTTTCTGCTATTTTTTCCAGGTTTTTCTTAACGTTAAATTTAAAATAATTATTGAAGGTGGGAACTTCACCAGTAAATCCATGATGTCATGAAATTACATTTTGATTGGTTGCTTCTGGAGGTGTGTTGTTTCAATCATTTAAGAAGGAAAAGAGAAAACTTTAAAAGGAAGTGAGAGAGTTTCATTCAAGGTTCTGGTGATGTCTGTGTAAATAGACAAAAGCGTTCAACCGTGATTTTACTTGAACAAATAAATGTGTATTTTGAAGACCTGTGGTTGGTTTGGATTGCTGATTGTTTTTGGTTTTTGTATTTTGTTACTGCCAGTACTGGAATTCTACTTGTGGTTATGATTCTAAGTGTATCTGGAAAAAGAAGTGAGAAATGGGTTTGGGAGGGATAGAGGGAGAAACAAAGTCTTCCATGGTGCACAAACAAATGCAAATTGCAGAGACAGGCTGTAATGGTACTGATAAAGATAGAGACAACAGTAGACGGACAGAGAAGGACAAAGCACAGGCAGATCACTTAATGATGGGATGGACTGAGCAAAAATAATGTAGGCTGATGGAAACACAAGACAGAAAAACACATGGCTAGGAGATAGGGCAGTGTACATTGCAGATGCCATGCCAGTCCAGAGTCTAACCTGCAGAGACATCAGTCACCCTCATGTTGATGTTATTTTGGGATGTGCCTCTGGTAGCCTCATGGTTGGGACCTGCTAGTCATGTGACTCAGTTAGCCATCCCAGGAGGTAGTTTCACATTTGTGAGGCAGCTTTCCAGCTGCTGAGCACTTTAGACATCAGCTTATATGCCTGTCACTGGAAGGTCACAGGGAATCCCTCTAGGTCACTATCAGAAGTAGAATTGCCACTCTCCTAATGAGCGTGGTAACATAGAAATCCATTGAGCCCTCCAGATCACCTTCAGAAGAGTGATTTCCATCCTTTCTACCGAGAAGCAAGCCAGATAGCCACCAGCCACCCAGTGCCATACACCGCAATCAGTGCTTGTTGAGGTGAGCACTGGTGACTTTTACCAATGTCACAACTGGACCTGAAGAAGAAATGGAAAACAAAAAGGGATTATGTTACCATATGTTACACATATTATTAAAGCTGTACAGGGCAGTAGTGCACATAGCATATGTACCCCACTACTGCAGAGGTCTTCTTGCCTTCTGCAAAATTCTAGCAAGCTAGCTCACCACTTCTCCACCTCTGTAATACAAAACAGGAAAAAACTTAGTACACAGGTAGACCTGTGAAAAGAAAAGGCAAAAGTGTTTATATTAAAACTCTGAGTCCCTGTTCCTATCCTCTGCTTCCCACTAGCTAAGTAGATCAATTTGTCACAACTGCAGGTCACTATAATGATACCTGTACTGCTCATCACATTGGGGGATACACTGTGCATCTACCCATGCTCATGTCAGGCTCCAGCCATGTACAAAGGACAATTAAACTGGCCCAAGAGGTGATCCTAAAAGACTCTTCGAAAAAAAAAAAAAAACAGAACATTGTATTCTGCCTCTGACACCACATAAAAGTCCCGTTTTTGTTATCTATCAGGTTTGCCTAAGGAGAATCATAGTAACACCATGACGCTTAAGGATAGATGTTCAAAAATCACATCACAGCATAACACAATAATGATGCACTCTGAAGGGAAAAGGCTGTATAGTACAGATCTACATACTGTGCATGAGCATATTGTACATGTGTGTCCACAGGCCTGAAATGGGCAAGGATGAGTGAGGTCATGCCTTTTAGTAATGATAGCATGGTGAATTAACATGGCAATTTGGAGAAGGCTGCAGTAAGGGCAATTGTTAATATAATCACCATGTTAAGTGACTCAAATTAGAATGATATAAAGTGAGGACACCATATTGTCACTGACTGCACTAATGTAATTAAATGTGGATTAAGGAGTTTACTTCCTTAGGATAGTGGACTTTAAAATAGACATAAAAATGGAAGACAACACATCTTTTAATGAGCTCCTGTACTATACCAATCACTTATGGTGGTTAGCAGCAACACAGACACAGATGTAGTTATGCATGTTTGCATGGAAACATATAGCAATGATATGACATTGTCATGTGTAGCTCTGGGTAAGGAACACAGTGGCATCTGTATATTATGTAAGGCATGACAACAATGAATAAATATACTGATGCAGGAAAGGGAGCCATGATAACATGCCTGTAGCTGTAGTCTGTATAGAAAAGGGAAAGACGTGTAAAGGCATAACAGAGCTAACTTTCGCCATATGAGGGTAGAGGTAGGCGGCAGCATACCATTATATTGGACATCCACTAATAGCCGATCTCTTCTTACTTGCACACGCACACTTCCAAATACATGCAAACACACACACACACACACACACACACACACACACACACACACACACACACACACACACACACACACAACACACACACACACACACACACACACACACACACACACGCTTTGACTGACATGCGTTTTGCAATGGGCCCATGAGACCAGTAATTACTAGACAAGTTCAGTACCCAGGAGTCTGTGGTATTGCTGCATGTCCTCTGCACATCTTACATACACATCCTGGCTAAAAATAATATATATTTTTTTTGTTAATGAGCAGGTGAGACAGGGAGGGGTACAGAATATTCATGCTGTGAATGACCTTAATTGCAGATTCAATAAAGGGTGACTGATATGATAATGCATGCTAGGAACAAGGTATAAGATATTGCCAAGGGTCAAAAACACAGAAGCTGTTTAGAGATTTAGCAGAGTTCCTTGTATCTCAACTTGTGGAATGAGAGAGACCCTCATACCCGATTGTGACCTGGATGTGGGAATTGGACTAGTGATGACTGTAAAAATGTCTATACAGGATTCACCAGATTAGTATTGGCTTTTATACTGCCATATTTTACTGTACACCACATGTGAGGCAAAGCTTATTCAGCATGTGTTTCCAGTGTACATATGCTCCAAGTACCTCTGGTCAGCACATGCAATACATTGCAGAACAAGGTGTTTTGGTGTCCATATGATATTCACAGACTGTGCCATCTATCAGTATATGCCTGCATGGGCAGGGATAAGCATTTATTTTGTTGCTGACACAACTATGTTGTTTTGATGACTTTATATGGTCTTTTGGTGCAACTACTGTATAGAAGGGTCCAGTACATTGAGACAGTACCTCCCTGATATCAGCAGGTCACCCGCAGTGGACAATGAGAACAAGATGCATCTGGTACAGTATGATGACACACAAGCAGCATGACTAACACTGGAGGGCTCACACACGTCCCCACAAATGAGGATCCTGTGCAGGGACTGGCCAAAATTCCAGCCTCACCAGTGTTGGATTACCTAGCCCAGATGGCATCTGTGAACTGTACTGCCTGTGACATGCATGCACACCCCACAACAGACAGGTGTAGCCGTCTGCAGTATCACCATGATTTGAGATCTGTCACTGTCTTGGACATAGCACTTTGCATTAATCAACACATGTACATGTGATCTAAACACAGACAACTGCTAACCAAATCACTATTGAGAAGGTGTGTGTGCCATGTGGTCTGCAGAATAATGTGAAACACCTGCCTGACCTGTGTGATGACATCTAGTACCTATACATTTATGCAGAGTACAGTGAAGATTTCTTAAGGAAGTATAGCTGGCTTGCCCAGGTGCTAGTACTGAGAACTAAAGCCTTATCCCCTCAGCTCTTCAAGGGAAGAATAAAAAAAAAAAAAAAACAGTTCTGCAAGATGGCAAATGGTTGGCTTCAACCCAATCCATGCCCAAGCCCAAAATAATAAGGAAAACGTCCACTCCTCACATTGGCACATCAGGTGGCCAGATACACAACACATGTCCTAACCCTCCTGCCCCAGGCAATGAGATTCTGTTTCTGCACTCTGACTATGCCACTCCTTCCTCTCATTATTTTACTGAAAATAAAATCTGTATTCTCTGCAGAGTGGCACAGTGCTCAGGTTTTAGTTAAAAAAGAAACATTTTCTCTCTCTTAAACTACTTTAGCAATTTATATTTTTCAGTTGCTGCAGTTAATACCTGCACAGAGAGCTAAAGTGCTTGGGATTTACCTGTACCAAGCTGCTTACTGCAAATATGTCAATCAGTTGCTATGGTTTGTATCCAGCAGAGAGCTCTACATTGCTTAGGTTTTATTTAGAGGAAAAAAAAAACCTTTTCTCTTTTTTAAACTATAGGAAAAACTGTTACAGTTTATACTGTGTACTGAGCTCAGGTTTTAACACAACAGTTTAGACCACACACAGAGGAATACAACACTAAATTTTGACTGCAAATGCAATGCTAACTTTTAGAAGCTGGTATGCATTAGCGTGATCGGGATTGGCCAATTGCATCCCTCCAACACCTGAGGCAGTTCCCCCCTCCACCCCATCCTAGCTATGTTGCTGGATTTATTCCATGTTGCTACATAAGCATGTGTTGTACACCAAGCACAACATTTTAAAAACTCCACCCCCACACATTTGATTATTGAAATTGTGGACATGATGCTGCATGCTTTCTTGTGCCTGCAGTGAATTTACAACAACTATATGACTCTGCAGCTGAATTTCACTTCAGCCATGTCTCTCCAACCAAATATACCTACAGGAAAATGTTTTGTTGCCTAACAGCATGAACCCAGAAACAGGCAATGATGGTTCTCTCCTTTGAACTTCTGTCCCTCCATATGCTGCAGTACAATATGGATATTATGCTGTGTAGGATACCTGAGTCTGACCTCTGCAAAATTCCTATCATGCATTATGTAAATCAATAAAAGGTCCCTGTAGCTAGGATGCTTAAAACTATACATACCTTAGTGTCTATTGAAACTGGTTGCTCATGCATCCCACTTGATATCCATATGGAAGTGGTCTACAGTCTGCTTTTCAGCCAGGTGGTGGAAAGTTAGGTGGTCATAATATGATCTACACTAGTGTAGTGGGCAGTCTCACACAACACACTGTAGGCAACTATTCTGAAAGTCGTTGCTAAGACATGTTGCACTGTTGTACCTGATGCTGCTTTCACAGTCAGGTCACACTGTTGTACCAGATGCTGCTGTCACAGACCTGTCGTACTGTTGTAACTGATGCTGCATTCACAAAAATTCTAGTCTCCTATGTAATGGCAATTCCTGGCATTCAAAATAGATAAATGCAACAATGCAGTGCTCCAGCTTTATATGTCTCAAAATCATGCTATCATTTTGTTAGCATAATTTCCATAATCTTTCACAATCATTGTGATGTTCTATGCATATGCTATATACCACATTTATTTATACCCTAATATGGCTGTGATGCGCATGACTCTGAGGTGCCCCCTCTTGTTGCTTTGCTGTTTCCACACTATTTTGTGCAACATAATATGATAACTGTTTATGAATACCAGCTCGGATCACTCCCCCCAAAAAAGTTTATCATTCTATAGCTTTTCAGTGCTTGGTCCCAAACTTTAGGAATCATTTTCTCCCTCCTTGAAAAATAATGAGTCATACCCAATTTTCCTAAGACATGCAGTAGGTGGACTCAATACTTTAAATTGGCCACAGATGTGATTGTGCATTTGTGTGGCATGGAAGAGCAACTGAGGCAAGGCTAGCCACCTGACAATGTGAACATTACGTTTAGATGATTGTCACTGTTGAACTGACACCCCAAACCCATGTGCAAAAATATCAAAAAGGGATTGTGGATGGATGCCTAATTTAACAAGACAAATTAAAACAGCTACTGTAATCTTCTAAATTCAAATACTTTCAGGGTAACATATCCCATAACTTCCTTAGATACTTCTACTTTTAAACTCAGCCTAAGAGCACTAATCACTCAGATGTAAATTTTGAACTTTTCCAGCAATCTTAACAACCTTAGCCCATAAAAAAAAAAAATATATATATATATATATATATATAAAGGAGGTTTTTATTTTCTGTGTTAAGGCATAAATGACAGTTGCAACATTTTACCTGTATTAAAACTGAGAAGTTACTTACGTTGACTTAATTGGGATGATACTTTATATTATATCCATTAAACATATGAATTTCACATGTATTACATATTACATTTTATATATACATATTTTATATATATATATTTTTATTTGTTTTTGTAACATGTTACATTATATTTACATTTAAAAACCTTATTTGAATTCCCCTTTACGTATTACACTATTTTATTTTGTTGTATTAAACATTTCCATATACACTTATATATATATATATATATATTTTTATTAAACATATTGCATAGATTTTTGTAAGTATGACACTTGTTTTTAAGTAAACAAAAGAATTGTCCTTTTAAAACTGCTTTCTTAATAACACCTTAATTAATTGTTTATACCTGATTTGATAAGATGAAATAATTTGCTGACATTATTGACTGACATCACTTCCTTTACTGAATTGCATAAAAGTTACACTTTGTATTTTTTTTTTTTTTTTTGTATGTTCTCTGATGAAGCCAAGCTTGTTTGCAAGGCGAAAACGTTACTAAATAAACTAGCGTTCAGGACTTTTATATCTTGGTTGGCGTAGCAGTTTTATTACTGTGTTTCCCTAGCTGGTGCAAGGTTTCCGTGTTTTTATAGTCTCAGAAAATAACATTTTGAAATTCTCTTTAAACCAGCAATGGAAATCTCTGTTAAATCTGTAAATGAAGTAATATCTGTTATTAATGAGTTATTGAAAGTAGATAATTACTAACAATAATGATTGCTGGTTTTATCAACTCAGTTTAGGTTATGGTAGTACATAAGGAATGCAACAAAAGAAATTACATTTACTTTCATAGGCATATATTATACCAACTGTACAAGAATACTTTGCCTGTCCTGTCCAATGGGCAGGTAAATATGCCTCAGAAGAGTAGAATGTGTTAAGGTAAGCCCAAATCAAGTTCTCTAATTTAAAAAGGCAGGCCACTGCAAGGAATCATGGGTAATCAGGTGAAGCCATTTCAGGTAGTGAACTTTGAAGTAGAGGAGTGAAAATCATGGTTTAAGTATCCACCTTTCTGAGCATGCCAAAGCTAGAACAGCACCATTAAAGACACTGCAGAACATTGTTTGGGACGCGTGATAGGGTATGTAATGCCTTGTACTATTGCATTTGTTGTAGAAGTATTCAGACTCCAAGTACATCAAGTACAGAGATGCTACAGGGTGCAGGCAGCTACAAGCAGGCTTACTGGCATTCCATATGTTGTGGCCTGAAAGGAAAGTTAGGCCTACAGGCTAGAGTGTTTCATGGCTACCTACATGCAATTCTTATAGGCTAGTATTTTACAAATTCAAAACAGTATAAGAAACTTCTCTGTGTGGAAGTTTTTTCAATTCCTGTCTGTCTAGTTAATCACTATATATTAAAAAGCACAAAAAATCAGAAAATGGTTGTAGAAGTAGTGAACTTAAAAATATAAATCTAAAAATAAAAACGTAGTTTGAAATATTATTATTATACAGAATTATTAACTCTAGTAGGTATTCAGAAGTAATCCAAGCAGGGTAGACAATCTGTTTCCATTCGAAAATCATTTATTAAGCACACAGGCAAGCAATTCAAACACAACAAAAAATAAACAGAATGATAGTGTCAGCCCATACTTTCTGACTATATACCTGTTATAAGGTATAAGAGTGGTTTACTTTGTTGTAAAACAAAGTGTAATGGCATACATGTTAATAAATTAAAATCCCTTCCCCCATCCTTTATCAGCGAGATATTCGAGTTGGTAATGCCTTAGTTACTAACTGTCCTAATAATTTAAACCTTATGCACGTTAAATAAAATTAATAAAATGAATAATAATGTGGTACTTCTTATTAAACAGATTATTACTAAACAAAATTCTGCTTTTTTTTTGTTTTGTTTGGATTGCTTGTTTGTGTGTTTAATAAAGTATTTTTGACAGGAAACAGACTATCCACCCTGCTTAGATTACTTCTGAATACCTTCTAGAGTTGATATATTAATAATATTTCAAATCCAGCTTTTATTTTTTGATTAAGGATGTTTTAAAATTCGCTACTAATACTACAATTTTCTGATTTTTTTCTGCATTTTAATATATAGTGATTAACTAGACATACAGGAATTGAGAAACTTCCACACAGAGAAGTTTCTTACACTGTTTTGGACCCACTATACTTGTATAGTAGGTTGTTTGAGACTTAAGGGATACCACAGAGATTACTTGTTTCTTTTACAAATTCAAGGGTAAGATTAAGTGAGCTATGTAGTAGGTAAATGCAGTTTTTATTTGTGGAATTTATAGACCATTTTAGTTAATATGCCAGCTTGACTATAAGTGCAAGATGGGTTCTGCCCTATATCAGTAAGTAATAAGATTATTTATACTGCTTGTACTGTTAGCATTTTACAATATTATCACAAATGATGTCATATTAAAGCAAATAAATATTTTATTAGGATGCTTAGAAGTTTCTTTGCTAACATTACAACAATGGAAATGTTATTCCTAATTTTGGATTATGGCCTATTTTATTTAATCAAGAGGCTGTTACACTTAAATAAATTACACTGTTAGCTTTCTGCATTATATAATTAATGTCAGATGTATGTGTATGATTATGATGTTTTATTAAAAGGTTCACAGATAAACCAGTTATTTTACTACAAAATGGGATTTACTATCAAGTGTAGATTTCTGGCCTGTGACTCTTACTCAAATAGCACTTGAACAAAGTGTATAGTTTACTTTTTACAATGTTACCTTTAATGATGGGAGTGTTAGAAGCAATCAAAATACTTCAATAGTTTGATTAAATGTTTTATAGAGGAACTAAAGATTTTAATATGGGAGGTTTTTATTGCAGTAAAAAAAAACTGTGCCCTGTACTATATCAAAGAGACATTTCAAAGGTAAGTTTTCCTGATTTGTTTTATGTAGTATTAATATGAATGAAAAATAGGTTAATTCACATATAAGGCTTCTGAACTGAATAAATTGTTTCACATATCTTATTTTTGTCACCCAATTGAGTAAAAAGGTCCAAAGACTATTTCAGTCATAACCTGAGACAATAATTTTTAATACTAAAAGTGTAAATTTCTAAACTGTTGTGGTCATAACAACAGATAACTATATGCCACTAATTAAGAAATGATTACAGAATCAAATATTCTGAAACATCCATTAGTAATTAGGCTGATTGTCACCTTATGTTTGGAGCTCACATTGACTGCTGCCCATAGATACTGCTACAGAATTGTGAGATATATCCTGTGCACTATTAACAGTAGAAAGGTGGTCATCCCCTTTTCAAAATAACACAGATCCACTTATATATAATTCAACTTCTCTCAAAAAGCTTGAAAGAAACCTAAATTATTTGATATGTTGTTTAATATGCTTATTAAATTGCAGAAACTGTTTTGGGGCATTTGTAACAGAATTCATTATGTCTCATGCTTTTTTTCGTTAAAGTTTAATTTAATCCTATTCCCATTGATTTGTGTAAGTTAGTGTTAGTAAGTTTAGAAATAATGGGCTATAAAAATTAGCATAGTAGTCAAAGCAGTGTCTGTTTACTACTAAAATGAAACAGTTTGTCAGTCTAGAATATCAAGCAATGTTATTGCTTATGGAATGTGAAAATACTGCAAGTAATTATGTAGTCATTAAAATTACACACAACACTTCTATTCACTGTCCTAGGTGTCTAGGTCACAAAGAAAACTCTGAATGTAAATCCAGAAACAACTCTACTTTATTTGTGATACTCTCGTTAAGCGCTTTCATCTAATAATAATAGACTTCATCAGAACACAGTCATTAGTTACACGCTGAGTTATATACAAATATCAAACCAATCGAACTTGTTAATTAATACATCAATTAAGTATACTAATTACTTAAAGTGCTCAGTGCATTGTGTCAAAAGTCTCTCGGATATTAGGTAAACTATATGAATACACTATATAAATCCACATATAAATACATATACAAAAATATGTAAAACCTATATAAAACCACATGAATATAAAATGTGTAATGTTATAAAACACTGTTCAATTAGTAATTTATACTCATTTATATAATCTACCACACTGGGTATATGTTCAATTTAAGCTTTGAATTCCAAGATTGTGTAGTCATTTTAAGTAATTGTTTTCATACTCCAAGAATGCAATCCAAATAATAAACAATGAGCAAAAGGAACAAGCAACATGAGTTTGGCGACAAGAAAAATGTGTTAAAATCAAGCCTGGAAAAAAATACAATGTAGTACAACATTAGAATTCATTGTCTGAACAGAACAAAATAAAAAATAAATGCCTGTAAAGTTTTCAAAACATTAACTTTATTATAGTCTGGACAAACCTGATGAAGTCTATTAATGTAGCAGTCTAAGTCCTTTGTGATATCAGCAGGGAGATCATTCCAATACCTAAAAATAGTAGCACTGCAAAATTCACAAGTAAATAGACTGACTGCACACTTTGCAGTTAGACCTCTGAATATCTAACATCCAAAAGTCAATGTCAATGAGGAATTATACAACAGATGGCCATTTGTATTCAAAAGCATGCATTGTAAATTTAGTATATACCAAGCGAAAAAAGTTTAGCCACAAAACCATTATTGAGCAGTTTGACTTTCTTTTAGGATATGCTGCTTAACTCTACCCTACTGTATTTTATGAGGGGCAGGGCAAAATATGAGGAAAGAACAAAGATAAACTGCAAAACTCTATGTAGTTGAGAGGTATGATTACCAGTAGTACACTAATCACACCTGTCAACTGTCTAAAAATTTGCATAATGTCCCTTATTTTCCTCTTTTTTCTGTCTTGTCTCTCGTAACATTTTTATAAAATTTCAAGCTTATAAAAAATACAGAGACAAAGGGCCAAACCACAAACAGAGATCCGCTCTTCCATCTTGCTTCAGAACTATACTGATGCATTGTGCAGATGTGCCAACATAGATGACATATGCTTGTGCAGGACATTGGTTTTAACAGCAGAAGGCAGATGAACACTACAGCTCCATTATACATTCACATTATTTAAGACAGGTAAACAAATTTTTTCATACATGAGATTGTATAAAACACTAATCCATGGCTGTGTCTAGGTATAAGTCAATAAAATATACATAAATAAATATGATTGCTTAATAGGGCTAATCCATGACTGTGTCTGGGAAAAAAGTAGATTTACCCACGGTTCACTTCGTTTAATCACTCAAGCTTCACCCTTGTGATCGATCCACACTAACTTTGGGTAAATCCTAATACACCCATATGCAGTTGAGGATTATTGCTAAAAAGAACAATGGAAGAGACAGAAAATTGGCCACAGAGTGAATTTTACCCATATTCTTTGATCCTCTGGTCATGCACATAGCATAATGAAATCTGCCCCACTGAATTTACACATCCAGCACAGATCCAGACTCCAGCCTCTGTTAGCAAAAGGGTTGGGAGTGAGTTATCAAAAATATACTTTTTTTGGAAGTAAGTGAGTGCAATAAATGGATAAGTCTCAAAGTTCTTCCCTAGAAATAAGGTGTGCCACAAATTCCTGTCTGTAAGCTGTACTCCCAACAGCTGCATGGATTTATTATGACAGGTATTAAAAATGTTAGTACCTATAATATGATTGATTCTATGCAAGGATGTCAGCATATTATTAAATTAGCTATTGGAATATGAAGTAAAATTGAAGGCGTGAGGTACAAACTCCAACTCAAACCAACAAGCTGTATGTATTGCTACCAATTAAGACTGCAATTGGGTTATACAGATTTATAGTCATTTTAAGTCTAAGTAGGGAAACTTGGGTATAACTACAAACTGATTTAATATTAAATGACAAATTTAACCCTGTGTGATCCCGCCTCCCAAAAAGAAGCTGCATTAATAATTGTGTAACATCTGATCTTTCAAATCTCATCCCCTAAATTAGTTTTTACTCGAAAGTCTGAAGGAATAAAACCATTTTGAGAAAGGAGAGTCTTGTGACCTCCTTGATCCCATATTTTGCAACATTCCAGGGTAAGTAGGGAAGTAGCAAGATAGTGGCTGAGAAAATGTTAAGACAAAGCCCAAATAAGGGCAGATCCTAAGTGCACAACATGCACCAGGTCAGCCTTTCTGCCATATATATTAACATCAGGACAGATCAAAACCACCAAGTTTTGAGGAAAGCTATTTTTTCCAGGACACACAATTGAGGGAATTTGCACAGATAAACTTGTCAACAATAGTTCGTGAAATTCTGGTAAAAGAAATATATTAAATGCCACTATCATGGCTAAAAGGGGTAATTCATTTTTTTCTGTTGATCAATATTGTGTTCTGATATGATTTATAAGTGGAAAGTTACCATCCTTAATCAACACATTGTATTAGGGACCGATATGAATATCAGATTGTTGTGAAGTGTAAGCCATTATGTGCCTAACCTAATGATGAGGGGCATTAATGGGAAACAGTTGACACTGAAAATGAAAAAAGTTCCAATCAACCCATAAATCTGAAAGGTTACTAAACATATTAAATGCCTCCAGTGTCTAATGACTGGACTTACTAGGTTAGGCTAACTACAGAACAGGGTTGTCTGTGAAATAAGAATCAGTTATATCCTGTCCAACTGCATAATACTCCACCGTGACTGTTGTTGTCTAACAAGAAATCTTAAGGATTCACTGCTAATAGGATGAGAGGCAAACATGGGCAATGCCAGTTGGTGCCCCTTTCAAATGTGAAAATAACCAGCCTGTACTAGTGGCATTAAGGGATAAATTTCTGAGTATGGCCCAGTTGAACAACATTTGATTATCAGCTCAGGCACTTGATGGTGCAACTAGGGAAGATGAATGTGCCGTATGGTGGGGGGGGGGTTCACAGAGACATGGGGCACATCAGCATGTTGACATCCCTGGTGACTATCATAGAGAGAGAATGGCACATACTGCTGCATGAAAATGGGAGAGACAATCTGCAGATATCAAGCCTATTGCAGAAATAATGGTCCAGGTAGCACTGATCCCCGCTCCATGTTTCTCCAAAAGGATGCTACAAATTTTCAAAGGATGTCAGAATTAAAAGAACAAACACTTTTTGGCAGCAAGTGCTACAGTATCCTTGCCAAACCTAAGTATGGGTTGTAGATATCTGGGGTGTGTAAGGAGGTTTGGTAGAACTACTGGACAAGATGACTTCCTAGGGACCACTGTTGGTTGGTTGTGGGGAACAAAATTGGCCAAAAAGTAAAGGATTCAAGTCTTGACCATTAGTGACCACCTGAGCAACAGAATTAGAATACAGATGATAACACCAGTACAAAGAGTTACTTGAAATATTAGAATATTAACATATCTCATAGCAAGGCCATGTAATGCTAATGAATGGTCAGTTAAAGCCATCAAATAGGGTTACGACAGAGGTAAACTGGGATTGGCAAAGCTATTCATGACTATACAATAGATAGTATAAATTGGGGGGGGGGTTGCTATTTACTCAGATATCTCTGTTGGGGAAATGTCAACCAATTTATATAAACAAGTCTATAGATATCCACAGAAGTGCATAGCAAGAATCTTGGTCTCTACAGGATGAAAGGGATACAAAGTGTCATGATGTGCTATGGTCGTCATTTAGGAAAGTAATTATCTCAAGCTCAGAAGTATAAGTGGACCTGACCTTAAGCTTTGTACTCATAAAAAGGCTTCAAGATGCTGCCATATGTTTTCTGTTTATGATGTTTATAAAGGATAGTAGGAATGCCATCAGGTCCAGGAGCTTTGTCTCCTTCCAGTGAGCCTATGGACTGGTATACCTCTGCAAACAAGACGGGCTTATTATGGAACATACAATTATGGAAACTTAAAGTAGGCCAGGTGATTCTGGAAAAGAAAGGATGGTCCTTCTGCATAGTCAGCTCTGGTTGAGGTGCATCATCTTGATAAAGATAGAGGTCATGATGTTGCTGCTCATCTCAACACCAGAGTAACTAGGTGTACCATGAGTTTTGGCCATATATCGTCTGCACATTCCTCCAATGATATCAGCTTATCTAAAGAAAAATCTGAAATTCTCACATTTTGCTTCCAAAGTGACATCAGTACACAACTGTTTTTTCCAAAGTTGCACAGTCCAAGCCATAAGAGAGTCTGTCACTTTCGTGTTGGTACACCAACAAATGAGTCTTCATGGGTTCTGCTTAAGTAGCTTTATTCTATACAAACACATTACTGTAAAGCTTATTTCACTATGACTATGTAACTTATATACAAACTAACTGTTGTGATCATACATGCTGACACACTGGTTGCTTCTTCAAAATGGCACTAGGGATTGCATGTGCCTGGAATATATACATGCACGCACAGCCTTGCACGCTTCCTTAAAGACATAGCGCACACACGCTACACTCTGATCTACATCCTCCCCTTTCAGAAATAGATCATGCAATTTGTCATGAGATATTTAGCATACAAAAATCACAAATAATCTAGAGACATGCATTATACAATACTAAGAAGCACACATGTATATACAATCAAGTCCACGTTGCTGTGTATTTCACACTAGAATTAGAAGCTTATCCATATCATGTGACATAAAATTGAGAATCAGCCTTAGCAAATGGAACAGTCTCTGCAAAATGGGTGACCCATGGAATGTTCGAATTACTGTCTGGAACAGAATCAGACTTTTGAACACATACTGGTCTGGAAACAATGTCTGACTCAGTCTTGATTTAGAATCTGCATCACAGATACAATGTTGTGATTGCAATGTTGGTGATTCTGGTACAGGAAGAAGATGTCTGTGATTCCTCCTATACTCCACACCCTCAGAGCTTACCCAATAAGATCTCGGCCTGGCACAGATGCCTGTTATCTGTCCTATTGGACCAAAACCTTTCATTGTCTGGATTTGTACTGTCTCTCCTTCCCTCAATGAACAAAGTAATCTGCTCGATCTGTCATAGCTAGATTTCTGTATTTTATACTTCTTCCACAATTGAGCCTTGATGGTTTTATTGTTCTTTGAGTTAGGCTTCAATAAACTTGATGAAATAGGTAGCGTAGTTCTAATTTCTCTGGAAAGTAGTCTTTGAGCAGGTGAGCCAAGAATATCGTCGCAATGTATGTTCCTGAGATTAAGTAAATTCAAGAATACATCGGTATTGTCATGCTTTGACTTTTAAAGTAATTGCTTTGCACTCTGCACTGCGCATTCAGCTAGGCCATTGGATTGAGGATATTCATGACTGTTAGTGACATGTAGAAAGTCCCATTCTCTCACAAATTTCTGAAACAACTGGCTAGTAAATTGAGTACCATTGTCAGAATAAAGTTTGTGATGACTACCATGAACTGAAAAATGACACTTAAGCTTAGTGTAAAAAGCTGTTACGGTTAAGTTTGGTAGCAGATAAATCTCAAACCAGTCTGAGTAGGAGTCTACCAAAACCAAATAGTGTTGATTATTCCATTCAAAGATATCAATTACAACAGTAGATCAAGGTAGTTCAGGTATTGGGTTTAGCTGAAGTGGTTCCTTTTGCAAATGAGCTCTGGTACTATTGCATATTAAACAAGAAGAAAGAACACTATCAATGTCTTTTGATAATGAAGGCCAAAATACTAGTTCTCTAGCCCTTCTTTTAGTGGATAATAACCTGGGTGACCACTTTGCAATATCTGAATATCTTCTTGCTGTAATGAAGTAGGAACATCAATTTTATGACCTTTGAAAATAATATCATCTTCAATCAACAATTCATTTCTGTAGAAAATATGATTGCCCCTCAGATGATACACTAGATTGTTCTAACGACCATATGACATTGATGTTATGATTGAGCTTTTGTGAAATAGGATCAGTCATGGTGTTATGATCGCTCAACTCATCAAGTCTAATGGTGGAAAAATTATGCACTGACATTACATCAATGTCAACATTTTCAGCATCAAGTTGTTCTGTTGCACTTTGAGGCAATCTGGATAAAGTATCACCCAGATAAAGCAATTTACCTTTAATGTAGACCATTTTGAAATTGTACTTTTGCAATTTGAGCATCATTCTTTGTAATCTCACCAGAGCAGAATGCTTAGATTTCTTTAGAATAGTAACTAGAGGCTGATGATTAGTTTCAATCTGAATAACTCGACCATAAATATAATTGTGAAACTTGGAACATCCAAAAACTATTGCTAGAAGCTCTTTCTGTATTTGGACATATTGCA
Organism: Protopterus annectens; assembly: GCF_019279795.1. Classification (NCBI taxonomy): domain Eukaryota; kingdom Metazoa; phylum Chordata; order Ceratodontiformes; family Protopteridae; genus Protopterus; species Protopterus annectens. Next base: position 661,441,687 of record NC_056737.1, on the reverse strand, counting down.
TCTCAGTTTGAGTAAGTGTCCTAGATGCATAGGCTACTGTTCTGCCCTCTTGTAGAATAACTGCACCAAGACCAAAATTAGAAGCATCACAGGATAGGACAACTGATTTATTTACATTATAGTACCTTACCATAGGGGGGAGTTGCAATTTTCTGGTTAAGGTCATCAAACACATTCTGTTAATGTTGTAACCATAAGCATACAACATGTTTTGTGTTAGCTCTCTTAACAGTGCTGTCAACTCACTGAAATCCAGTATAAACTTTCCCAAATAGTTGACCATACCCAGAAAATGTTGTAAACTCTGCATATTATCTGGTGCTGACATCTCTAAAATAGCTGTTTATTTGGTTTGGTCAGGTTTTAAGCCTGTACTTGTAAACAAATGTCCTATGTAGGTTACTTCTGGAAGTCTGAATTTGCACTTTAGAAGACTGAGCTTCAGATTTACTTCACATGCTCTGTTTAGAACTTTCTTGAGGTTTCTGCCATGCTCAGCTTCACCATTGCCTCCAACTAGTAGATCGTCTACTATTATGGCACAAGGACAGCCTGAAAAAAATTTGTTCCATTGCATGCTAAAAGACTTACTCACAGAATTTTTTCCAAATGGCATCACTAGAAATCTGTATCTGCCAAATGGGGTATTAAAAGTAGTTAGAAATGAGGATTTACGATCAAGCATCACTTGCCAAAATGAACTCTTTACATCCAAAACAGAAAACACAGTAGCATTTGGTAGTAGAGCTGCAACTTCCTCAATTGTGTGCATTGGATGATATGGCTTATTTAACTCATTCACTCCAATGGAGCTCAGGAATTTTGCACTGTAACTTCCAATGGTTGGAGCCTAAGCCTTTTGACAAAATCAAATTATGTCCTCACATTTCAAACAAATGTTCATATCTCTGGAACCATAACAGTTATGAAAGAAGTATAAATGACAAACTATTCAGCACAAACTATTTTTACAGTGGTAGTATTCATCAGGCTCTAGGTCTTAAACCAAATTTTATAAGTCACAAACACAGTAACTATTACATTTGTCATATTTTGTAAATAACTTACAATATCTCTGCAACCACTCAAGTTACACATATACTGGCAGCAACATTTTATTCATCTAGCCAATAGCTTTCTTATGAGGTCAAGAAGTTTTGTCTGTGTTACTTGGTTGTTGAGATATTTAGAAAAAAAGTGAAAATTATATCTATATAAATTAATATCATAAAGCAACAGTTAATATCTATTTACCTGCACTAGACAGAAGCCATATATTAATGCAGCTGAGTTTGCCATTGTGTTAGCTTTAAGGTGAAATATTTTAAAACCTTGTACATAGCATAGTTTTAGAATTATTGATGCAAATATGAACAAGCAATATGTGATACCTAGAGGCGTCAGTAGGAGTTAACTGCAGATGCACCTGGAGCCGTCACTCAGATGTAATCAGTTAATGCTTTGTTCAAATCTCTAGGGTCAATGCATATTCTGATTTCATCTGAGCCTTTCTTGTGAGCAGCTACCATGGACGACACCCATTGAGTTGGTTCTGTGACTAGCTAAATCACACTTTGCTGCACCATCTTATCCAACTGAGCTTTGACGTTATCTTGCATAGCTACTGGAACTCTTCTTGCTGGTCTGACCATTGGAGTGACTTCTGGGTCTAACTTCTTGGAATACACAACTGGAAGTTTGCCCAACTTGTCATAAAAACATCAGCATACTCTGAGAAAATGTTGTCTGCAAAACGTGAACTTGGAACTGCACTCACATGATGAACTTCTTTAGCAAAAGAAAGCAGATTCATTCTCAGGCTATCTTTATGACCTAGTAAAGATTGCACTGGTCATCTGACTAAATAGAATAATAAGTTGCAACAGTTCTAGGCCAAATGACAGGGAAGTATTACTGAACCTTTGGTTTGAATTTCTACACCTCCATATGCAACAAGTCTCACACTGCTGGTTACATTGAGTTGTTTGTTGGTTCTCACTTTTGCAAATGTATCTGCTGATATAACATTGCACTTTGATCCAGTGTCTACGTTGAGCTCTGTGGATTTCCCATTGATCCAAACTGTGCAAAACACTTCACTCCTTGTAGATAAGTTTACTCTGTCAACTCTTTCTCCCCGTACCAATACACAATCTACTTAGAAAGCTGATCATTTTGGCTCTACTTGATTAACTTGTTTTCTTGCATGACCTTTCTTTACAACTGTGTGAGGCTTACTTGATTTGCAAAACTTTTGAAAGTGGTTCCATTTCTTACACTTATGGCACTGCTGACCATATGCTAAACATTTCTCTCTTTTAGACTTATGGTTTGCACCACAATTTCAACAGTTAATGATAAAGCTAGAAATGGATTTTGCTGACTCACACTTGTATGACACTGAGATGGCAGTGGAGCTTGCACTTCTAGAACTTTCTGGAAAACTTGGTACCTTCTTTGGAATTCTTGTATTTGTTCTTTGCTTAGTCTAGGCTTTGCTTGCCACATGCTGCATACTGTCTACATTTGCTCTGCAGCCATACCTCTCAACTTTGAAACATCAAAAATCTGGACAAGGCCCATGAAAAATAGGTACAAATCTGTACGCTGTTTAACATAAAATCTGCATACATAATTATGTAACCCCGCCCTCTCCAGTGGAATTGTGGGATACCAACTTTCGTGCAAATTGAAGAACAGGCAAACAAAATATGGCACCAGAACCACCCTGCAGCCATTCCCAATATCCCTTTACCTGGCTATTTTGCCCCATTTACCATAAACACTAATGTGTGCATACTGCTTTGCTTCTACAATGATTATTTGGGTTTTAATTTTTACACTTTACAGCACAATGGACAAACACCAATAGACACCTGTTAAACTGTCTCACAATGAAAATAGATTTGGCATTAAAACTTCTCTACCCTTGAAACTCACATTCATTAAAATAGCATTGAAACATGCACCACATTCAAAGAAAATACATCTGGCCAGTGGTGGATAAAGATTACCTTTTGGGTTGTTTTCAAATCACTGGCCCCTTGCACACAAAACAAGAAACATACATGGCTTTAGTAAATTATATTCCTTGTATAATACAGCACACTTGTTAGAGCACATTTTTAATTTGTTTGAACATTTTTTCAGTAGGCAATGAAACAAAATGCATGAACCAGTAATAAAAAAACTGCCCAATTCAGAACATTTCCATCATAAAAGTCTACTTCCACACACACACACACACACACACACACACACACACACACACACACACACACACACACACACACAATATACATAAAAAAATAAAATGACAGTAATTTAAGGCATAGGTATCTTGCACAGCTCTTATTTTCAAGTTATGTTGTTTTTTTTGGGGGGGGGGTGCAGAAGGCCAAAAACCAGGGGCACATTTTAAGCATTGCTTATTTAATTTTGGAAAGTTGCTAGAATAAAATGTGTTACTGCCATGTATTTCACTGGCAAGTCTTAACACAGGACTCTGTGCACTACAGTCAGAGCAACATACCACTATGCCAAATCAGCAGCTTGTTTCCCAAAAGATAGGAAGACTGAAACTTAAATGGCTATCATTTAGTGAATTAATTTCTCACTTCTTACTATAGTTCTCAACCTCTTAGCACAAAAACCTGGACAAAGCCAACAATGGGAGAATACAGCCCCAAATTAGGTACAAATTCAAATACTGATCTTATAAACCTATAAAATTGCTAGAATAAAAGGTTTTTGTTACCATTTATTTTCTGAAGAATATGAAGTCTGAAATTTAAATGCCTGTCATTATTTAATAAATTCATCAGTGATTTGTCACAAGCATCCTGAAACCACAGAGTTTGAGGAACAGAACAAAAACAATTCACAAATGGTGGTGGCTAGGGACATTAGGCTCTTTTTACCCTATACCCAGGGTACAGGGTTTGAGCCTGAGTACCTCTAGCCACCAGGTGTATTATAATGGGGGCATTTACACACACGCACACACAGATAAAAATGCACACCTCCATCCTGAACAGTGTCCAACATACCTTTAAAATGACCATTATTCAAGGGATCATTACTACCCAAACCTATGTAGACCTCGTATGAAAAAGGGGAAAAACTAGGATTACCTTTTTCAAATACTGACACGGAATGCACAGCAAAAAGCTTTAAACAGACAACTTGTCTGCTAACATTAACCACACAAAGAATGCTTCTGGTACAATGCTGACGGCACCTGCCTAATACACCTTTGCTTAAATTAACATCTCCTGGCTTATCTATACATAGCCCATGAAAAACGCAATGCCTCACTCTCAAAATACCCAGTTATTCATTAAAATGTGGCTATCCACTATATGGGACAGGAAGGTTAACCAAACAATACCGATTCCAAATAACATCATACTGTTCCATACTACCTGATCCAAAGATACACAATACAATGACACAGAAATTTGAGAGCAACATAAACATACAAATACTACTTAAGTTACCACACTATTAAAAGTAAAGGCACTGCTAGCAAATTGTTGCTTGCCACTCCCACTAATCCAAGGTTCAGTAAATTTTAAGTTGGTATATACTTCCCTGTAATTACATTTGAGTTTTCACACTTCAGAAAACTGCAGTTATGGTGCTCAAACAACATACAAGGGTAACCTTTGTGTTAGAAATAACTTGTTTCGCCTTACTAGCCATGAGACAAGTGAAAGATGTTGTAAAGTGTACTTCCTCCTTTCTGGGCTTGCTATAATATTTTTCTCTCTATTTTCTAATCAATCATTTCATCAATAACCATAAATAAAGGGAAACCGTTAATATATGAAAGGTGACTACTCCGGAAACTATGTTATAAAATGCTCATAATATAAAAAGACACAACGTATGGTGAAATGGTTGCATAGGACCTAGCTTGCCTAATTAAATTGTGTTAAATGTACAGAGATCTTTACAAAATGGAGTCTTAGCAGACAAACCCACGACAAACAAACATAACATAGCTGAACATGCCTCCATAAAATGGTGCGCACAGGTACTATTATTAAAATAGTAAAATAGGTAATATTATTAAAATAAGATCTGCACTGTAACTGTTGTCACGGGAAAACTGTGTGTGTGTGTGTGTGTGTGTGTGTGTGTGTGTGTGTATATGCGCGCACACACACACAAAATATGTTTGCAAGCAGCAGCATTTGAAGTTTCCGCCCGTTACCTTAACTGACAGGCTCATAATGCACACACGCACACACACTCACACTCACATTTTGTTCCTTACCTAATCCGATATCCAAGTAATTTCCAAAACAGCAGCAGAAAACAACAGCAGAAGATCCATTAAGTCGCTACAGGGTACGGCAGCAGCATCAAAGCAAAGCCCTTCTCTTGGCTTGACAGCAGCACCAAAGTCATTTTAGCTAGGCTAAAGCAAAGCCAGCAATTCTTCTGGCAGCAACAGTAACTTCTAAACACTTCCCGTCTGGTTCTTTCGGCAGCTACTGCTTGCAGCCAGCCGGAAATGATGACGTGAGCTCCTTGAGCTCAGTTCCGACTGGCTGGTAGTGCTGATGGAGCTGACGTCATCACGCACATGATGACGTCAGCTCCGACAGCGTGAAAATTAAAAAAATAAAAAAAATAAAAGCAAAGAAATCGGAAATGAAGGGGTGCCACTTGGGAATCGTGGCACCCCTTCATTTAGACCCCAAAACTTGGTAAAAAACGAGTAATTTGGGACGGTTGGGAGGTCTGTCTGCAGCTTACTGAAACCATGCTTTTGTCACTTGTAAGCATGTTTGCGTACTTTTCTGTCACCTCATGGATCTGACAAATCGCTGTTGCTTTGCTTAATGTCAAATAACTGTTATAAAGCAAAATCTTCCTCATTGCATCACTATTAATATCACATACAAGTCTCTCCTTTATCAGCTCATCTTTCAAGTCATCAAACCGACACATTTTGGCCTTCTTCTTCAAGTCAGTTATATAAGCTGCAAACGCTTCCCTGGCTTCTGATTTCTTGTGTAGAAGAAAAAACTCCTCTCTAATGTAATGTTCATCTGGGGGATTGCACATTTCTCTGAACTTACGCTTTAAACACTCTGGGTCTTCTCAGGATTCAGCTTGCACAACAATATGGCGGTCTGCGCCTTCACCTTCATACACTTCTGGTGCATATACAAATGATTGCTCTCTTACTATAACCTCAGATCCTGAAAGATTTAGCAAAATAAATGCCCTTGTACATGCATATCTATCTGCATAAGCAGCTTGTATAAAAATATCATACTCCTGATCAAATATTCTCCATTTCTCTGCAATATTCTGGTCAAACACAAGTGGTTGTGGTTTTCGAAATCCATATGCCATATTAACACATATCAGCAAAGGGTCTTGCAAATACGTACAAATACACACACACACACACACACACACACACACACACACACACACACACACACACACACACACACACATAAGTGCATAAGTAATTGGCATGAACACTCAACTTGGCTAATGCTCTTCTGCTTTATATCTGCACTTTCTTTCTGCTGATCGGTATTGTGAGAATGAATAACCACGTAGTGCTTTCAATTAACTGGACTTTGCGAAATAAGCCTCTTAGGCTTCTCAATGCCTTATTGCACTTTTCAAAATACCTTTTTAAATTTCTTAATGCTTCACTGTGCTTTACGAAATAGTTTTTAAGTTTCTCGATGCTTTATTGTACTTTGCGAAATAACTCTTTAACTTTCTCGATGGTATACAAAACTCAGCTGAATAGCTTTTCAACTTATTGCTTTATGGAGCTTAATGGGATACTTTCTCAGACTTTGCAATACTTTTATGAAACTTTGATAAGTAAAAGTAGAAATGCTAAAATTATTGGCTTTTGGAATTCGTAAAGGTAAAAATGCTAAAGTAGTCGATTGGAAATTTATCGATAAAGGCAGGCATGGAACGGTCAGGCAACTCTTTACAGTACAAGAAGCACTCTGTAATGGCAGAACATTGTGAACAGCCACACCCAGCACAAGAACTTTTCTTTAGATAACCCTGCTTCAACTGAATTACATGAGATAGTTGCACTGTACACACCGTGAACTCTTTGAAACACATGCACAGTAATAAGCACACACTATAAGCACTTTTACACACTCTGAGACACTTTGAATGACTTTAGTTACTTTTTTAATACCAAAGTTGCAGTTATGCACAAACATAGCACTTTGCCCAACATAGCATTAGCCTTGCTTCATTTTTACCTACTGTGCACCTTTTCTTTTCTATTATTATTCTTTGTGCTCATTTAAATCCTTTTTCTTTTCTTATGCCCAGCGTACTTTTTTTTGTGCTTATTTTACTATAAACATGTCCAGTTATGCCTTAAACACACTCTTTCTGCCTTAAACATGCTTGTTTTATAATTAAACATCATTTAAACACATTCATTTCATCAGACACTTTTATCTTAAACATTTCTTTAGTTAATAAACCTTTTGAGCTTTCCACTTGCCTGATAATGTAGTTTATGCCTTTGCAATGCCTTTTCTTGCCTCTTTGCATTGGGTAAATAACTTCTGTTGCTTTTCATTACCTTTGATTGCTTCTGGTTATGTTTGCATTGTTTTCTCTTGGTTATACCTTCGCTGTCACCTTTACATCTTGTGGCTCCAAATGTTTTGTCCTTTTTTATCCCAATTCTGACACCATGCCACTTTCATGTTGGTACATGGATAAACGAGTCTTCATGGGTTCTGTTTAAGCAGCTTTGTTCTATACAAACATATTACTTTAAAGCTTATTTGATGATGACTAAGTAACTTATATACAAACTAACTGCAGTGATTGTACATGCTTACACACTGTCTGCATCCTGAAAATGGCACTAGGGATTGCACATGTATGGAATATATACGTGCATGCATAGCCTCGCACGCTTCCATAAAGACATAGTGCACACACGCTACACTCTGATCTACAGAGTCCGTTTCCGTCACTTGCTTCAGTTATAGATGAACTAACTTGCGACAATGTTTTATGCTGCTAAAGGGTGGAAACAGCCTGGACAATATCAATATATGGTTATTACAATTACTATGGGGGCAAGACTGCTAATATGAATACAGAGTGATAAATCAGAGCCAAGAATGCAAAACTGAACAGTTTGCCACCCCTGTAGTGGGACTAAAAATGTAAAATTCTTCCTATTGAGGAAAAAAGTTTGTCACTCGTTCATCTCTATTACAAATAACAAGAAGGCCCGGGGTTTAGTTCAGATGCTTTAATATATACAAACGCAACAGGATGGATAGCAGCATCTTTAAATATGAACGAACTAACTATCAAACAGAGATTACATACATACATGTTCACATCTCAACAGCTAACTACAAAATGGCAGTCAGGCTCGCACGTGCTTAGTATTTATACTCTAGTGCAAGCCCTTGGATAGCTTCTTAAAGGTATATACACATACATATTGATCTCCAGAGTTGTCCAGGGAACTAATATATATGGAACTTCCTGCTGGGGAACTAATATATGGAACACCTGCTGCTACTCAGGAAGTCTAAGCCTATGTTTACTTGGGTCTATACTATAAGAATGAATGCTTAAAATGTCGAGCATCAATTTGTCGACACATTTTAAGCGAATGCTCTTATAAGTGAAAGCTCTAAAGATCTAAAATGTTAAGTTTGAAATGTCATAGTTGGCCAACACACGCAAATGTAGTAGTGACATAAAGATGTGTATGTTATGAATTATGCATGTTTACCTTAATTGTTGTGTGATCTCAGAGTTGGTATATATAATTAGCAGGGGTGTGGGGGGTGCAGGAGGGTGCAGCCCACCTATAAAAAAATGGTGTATGTGTGTTAACTGGTCTATCTTTCAGGAAAGTGATGTTTTGGTCAAGTGTAATTTTGGAGATTTACTGTTGGGAATTGGTATGGTACTTCATTTACTTTACAAACAGGAAAGATTGTAGCATATATTTAGGGTGTTCATTACAAGTGAAATTTACTGTGTTTGCATTTCATGTTCAATGCAGCAGTGGGGATTGGTGTTGGACAACTGAAATATTTTGAGTATGTCGGTTTCAGCTTTGTCAGCTTTTGATTATTAACGCGTTCGCTTAAAACATGTCAACAAAGATATGTTCGACATTTTAAGTGTTTGTTCTTATAATATAGATGTGTTTACTTACTCTCCCACTGCCATAAGAGACCTTATCTAAAGATGGGATAAGAATTACATTTAGATCCCCAACAAAAATATTGGGATACCATCACCTCCCCTTATTGTCTAAGACTTGTAAATTATGAATATCCAAGAGCAATACCCCTCATTTGCAGAAGCAGACATAGAAAAAGTTGTACATCCTTTCCAGATGTACAGACACATGAACACCGGATGTTCAAGAAAACCATTCTGAGTTTTCATTTCTCATAATTTAGAAAACATATTTGCTTGCTTAATCAGAGCATTTGATCTTCTTGCTTTCCTTGTCAGGATGTTTAAACAATCCTGATTGCGGTTAATAACACTGTCAACTGATTTGGTAGCAAAAAAGTGATATGGTTAACTGATAGGGAAATAAGTTAACTATATAGCACACAAATGCAATGCTGGTAAAAATGTAATAAAAATGTGAAAGAGTAAAGAGGGGAAGTTGAAAGTGTCAACAGTGTCAATTAATAAGCTGCCTAGGAGGTCCAAATAAACTGAGAGGGCAGGCTAACTGTACGTGTAGAAAGTCAGTCTGACTAGATAATAACAAAACTATTCAACTCTTTTTTACTAAATAAACAAAAACTGCATAAAGTTATAATACTTACAAAGAATTCTAGCATGGCAATATATGCTACAGGAAGTACATTAGCTGCAACATGAAGGTAGTTCAGAAGATGAACAGAAAAGGAGCAGTAAAGGTCAGGTTTCCCTTTAAGCAGAGCAGACTGCTATCTGTGAGCAAGTAAGTGCACTAGATGGTGGAACCTCAGTTAACTTATTGTCATTGAGGCCACTCAGCTTGCCATACAATACAGACAACCTAGTAGTGGTACAAAGCAAGTAGGTAGCATGTGGAGTAGGGTGTGGAAACAAAATTTAAAGACTATAAGTAAGCAACAGCTACTAAACATATGCAGAAAATGTAGTCTAAATCGTATAGCCTTTTATGAAGAGTTATTTAACAAATATTACTGAGGAGTAGAAATAAGAGATTAGTTGTTGTATGCTGTCTCCTAGGCCATGTAGGTTCAACCAAGTAACATGCAAGAATTAAATGAAAAGTGCATTTAATATTGTACACAATAAAGGAAACATCAGCTAACCTCACCTCCCCATCCAGAAGAAAAGTTTTTAAATCAGCTGCATGTTAAATAAATACATTAACCTGATGACTTCCAAAATAGCTTGCCAGGGCAGGGGGACAATGCCATAATACAGAAAAGAGAAACGACAGATGAAGTACACAAAATTTAAATGTCTATTATCTGTTCAATATCTCTTACCTGCACCATAAGGAGATAGATTGCTGCAAAGCATTGTAAAACAACTTTCCCAAAATAGCAATAATAATAATGAAAAAAAAAAAAAACAGCCGCATAGGTGCAGACTCTGTCATGACAGATGCAACTGACTTAATCAGTACAGTTTTATTCTGCACTTCTTCCAGAAATTCAAGCTCCCTAATACATGGCTCAGTGGTGGAAAAGTCCATATTATACTTTTGATAGGCTTCTTCAGCTAAATTGGGTACAAATGAACAACAGTTGTATAGTTCCAAATTAAAATTAAGGTGCTGCTGTTAATTGGAAAGAGCTGTTTTCTTCAGACTTGCTTTTTCATCACTTTTTGTTTTCTTGTGTTTAGGAATTTTGGAAGGGTAACCAGCAAGTTAATGAGCATTTCAGATCCAGACCTATAGACTCCTTGCCCTTGTGTATGGAATCACCTTCACAAGTTTGTGCAAAAGGAGATTTAGAACATGATCTCTCTAAGAAATTTCCTGCCTCTGTAGGAAATGTTGCCCATTTCTGATAAACACAAAGGATTCAAGGAAGTGAAGCTACACGGAGTAGCCTTCATCTTTAAGTCATTTTGAGTTCAGGGGTGAAAATCATCCCTTTTTAAAATAAAGTAGAGCTGTGGTCAAGGAAAATGTTATAGCCAAACCTCTGTGATCTTACATAAGTTGTTAGTTTCATGGGAGTTGCAAAAGGCCTCCTGTCTATCTCAAAATTTCAAAAAATGTCATCATAATGTACCTTGAGGGAGATTTTTTTCTGAAGCCTATGTACATGTCCAGTTCAGGGAGAGTTGCTATTTATAGGAAATAACCTAGCTCTTTTTTTGATAAAAGCCACTGAGTCAGCACCCACCCTCCCTTCTTTTAGAGTGATCATTCCTGAGTTATGGTGATTTCTGCTCTTGATATCATCATGTTTTACTTCCACATATTTTTAGTAGAATGTGTCTCATCATTCTGAGTGTAATAGTGCATTATTGCACCTCGATGCTCCATAAATGTCTGATTTTACACTTTCAGTTTTTTCAGTTAAAGGTGAGAGTTTCTTCTGGGGACCTTCTGAAATAGAATTTAAGGATTTATTCTCAGGACTCTCTACCTAATAAAGGAGAGGCAGTTCATAAAATTTAGCATGGATGCCAGTTCTTGCTTATGTTTAGCTTGGACTATGTGTGTAGTCTTTTGTCTTCTGTTTGATCTTAGTAATTACTCTAGGGCCATTTGCTGTCATGTGATCCAGGCATCGGATAATGGACTAGCACTGCTAAGGACTTACCATATGGGATAATGCTTAATAATCATTTTGTTAAAATTTCCGTTTGTTGCTGCTTGTTAAATCTAAGTCATTTTACAAATAGTTTACAGAAATGCATTCAAAAGTGAAATAAAATAATGTGTTAGACAATGAGAGGCTGAATTCACTACCCATTTATCTAAATGTTGAAACATCCAAATTAAATTAAATACTGCAATTGATATGGGTAGATAGTTCAAGATGACTGCACTTAAAAAAATAAATAAAAATAAATGAATAATAAGAAAAAAATGTCCAGAAATCTCTGATTTGAACAAAGATGCATAAGAAGCAAGCTGGTATGAAATTAATTAACACAGAAATAGGTACAAATGAAACGACCATCAGGAGTAATTGATACAGTATAACTGCTATTGTCTCCTAGATTTCATAGAAGGAAACAGTGTACTTGCAGCTCCATGGAGTATTTATTTTATTAACTTGGAAGAAACTTGTACCTGAACTGAACTGTCAGTCTCTTCCATTTTGTTATACATGTAATTTTGTATTAATTATTTAAAAAAAAGAGTACTAAGAGTATTATGAATGTGTTTGCACCTTGTTTAATATACTTACAATTCTATGTAAATATGTTCACATCTAGATTAATTTTATTCTTAAAATCTATGGATTTCAAGAAAAAATTATTATAATGATCACTCAAAAAATTAAGTCAGACTGTCTAATGTTTCTTTGGATCATAATTTGTATTTAGTCATGTATTCATATTTGTTATATTGCATATCAAACATAAGCTGTCGAGCAATATTTGTATAAATTGTATTGCATGTCAAAAGCAAAAGTTAATTATATTTTACTGATTATCACAGAATTAAAGCTTTGGCTTGAGAATGGAGATGCAAGTGAAATAGTACATGGTCTATTTCTAATCATACAATCTCTTTTCCTCTACTAGCATGTATAAGAAAGAGTCAGTAAACCTATTAAAGGGAAAATTCTTGCTTGTAGTTCTGCCTGATGTATTTTCACTATGCTTAATAGACGGAAGGAAAGGATATAGATGCACTCTGGTGATATGCAAACCATTGATTTTTTTCCTATTAAATTTGGAATGAGAATTTTATTGATTTCAGGCAGTACTACTCTCTATGGAATACAATTTGCAGTGAAATACCCAGCAAGTCTAACTCATGCTGTTATAAGATACTGTATTTGTTGAGTCTGATAAGAAAACCTCCTGAAAAGGGTCTACAAAATGCATGTTTTCACATTAGACTATAATATGTTTAGAGAATGTCAATTTTCAGTAGAATCGTGTCATGCATAATCAATAACAGCTTATTCACTTGCTATAAAATGGTACTGTAATTTAAATACCTGCTGACTGTGATCAGAAAAGTCAAATATTTTATGCACTTCTAAGAGAATTTATACATGTGAGCAGACTGCCCAAAAATGTGCTAAGGGGACTTCTGTTTTACATTTTTAATTGCAGAATTGTTACAAATTATTTTGTTTTATACAAAACTGATAAAATGGATTTATTAAAATCACCTTTATTTTATCATAACTGATTTTAAGTGCTAATTGTGGTACTGTTTTTTTCAGTCTTGCAAAAACAGCATATTTAATCAGAGCTGCTTGTAACAAACATATTCCCAAAACATAACATGGATGCTGCTGTTACCTTACATTATTTCAGAATTTCTTTTATTTAGTTAGTAAATTGTATGTCTCCTTTTATAGTGCTGACCCGTATATAAAAGTGTTGATTTATATAAGATACCATTGTGCAGTGATGTATTTATTTGCTACTGACTTTGCAAAACTTAACTGAAATTAATTTCTGGTAAGTATTTGCACTTACATTGTAGCTCAAAATGAATTGTTTTTGCATATATGGGCAGACATAAAGGCATATGTGTTTCATGTCTACTGAATTAAGGCTCCATTGAGGTAATACAGAATGACTGAAATAGCTACACCTTCCTTATCAAACTGGAATGAGAATATGTTTTATTAAACTAATTATCACTGTTATTGCACAATTTAATTGAAGCACAGAACAGTAAACAATACAGCAACAAATATGCAATTAGACTTTTCACCAGTATGAATATTTAATTACCAAATAGATGCAATCCTGCAGAAGTAAGAATAAAAGAAAACTGCATAGTAATGTGTTAAAAATGGTTTCTTTTAAATAAACAGGCAAGAATATAGTGATCATTCCCATAAGTCATAGTGCTTCTTCTTTAAAATAATTTCCTTACTCCATTGGTGTGACAGGGAGGTATTTTCTTGTTTTTCCTTGTTCATGGACCTCCAGGAATACCTGCTAGGGTAGTATAATGGACTCTTGCTTTGTTTGCTATTCTTCTCTTTACTACTTTGCTATCTACTCTGTTTCCTTCCCATTTAATTGCTGAACAAAGCATGGACTTATATCCTCTATAGGGCAGCATACCTGTGTGAAGGCCATTATGCTGGACAACTTCAGTTGGGCGAGTGCAAGAAACAGCCTTGTGGGCCTACATTGCAAATGGGAGTATGCATTACATCAGCACTGTTAGCCTCTCTTCATTATGTCATCCATCAGGTTAGTCATGTACCCGTCTTTAGAGCTACTTCAACCAGTAGGCTTCATGGCACAGTTTCTTCAATTAGCACTGCTGAGTGTTTATTACACGGTCATTTATTAGGTGTGCTGATGCTATTCAACGTCTGATATTTGTATGATTAGCTATGTTAACTCATCAGGTAGGGCAGATCCTTTTTTTATTTTTAATTTTTACAGATTTTGACTTCTCACGTAAACATGATGATGGTAGGGCAGTAAAGTGGGAAGGCATTAGGCCCTGCAGCTTCTATCTTTAGGAAGGAAGGAACACCAGATTGGAGAATGGACTTTTTTGCTTCTCAACTTACTGTTGAGGGGTGCCAGACTGGGTATCAGCACCAGGCACTAAATCATCCTGATGTAGCTCTGTAACTCAATCAAAAGTAAGCCTCTTTAAAATTAATACTTTGAAGGCATGCAGTGCTTCTCTGTGGATCCAAGTCTCTATTATCTTTTGATATTGTGGTCATTTGCTATCCTTTATAGTCTTCTCTGCAGAGAATGAAGCAGTGTTTAAGATACATAAAATCAAAGAGATCCACCCTAAAGAATGTGAAAAAATGATGAAATGTTTGACAATCCTCAGGATTCAGCAACACTCCATGTAAGAACAGAGTTATTCTTACACGGAGCATCCCGTCTCCATATAGAACAACAGCGTGCCTGGCATATGCATGAAGGCGTGCTGCTGTATTCCTACACAGACATGGGTCTGTGTACGAGCACAGGGGGTGTGTCTGAGAGCAGTGCTCTTACAATATACATGCCCCGTGCACTCCAGAGTTGCCATACGGCAATACAAAAGCAGTGAAAGTGTCCACGGACACCTGTTAGTGTCCATGGACATACCTTTCAACCTCTTAGAGCAAAAAATCTGGACAAAGCCTAAAATGATGGGGGGACAAATAGGGACATATTTCAAATATTGCTCTTACAAACTTAGAAAGTTGATAGAATAATAGGTTTTGAAATAGCATGAATTTTCTGAAGGATGTGGAGTCTTAAACTCAAATGTTTGTAATTATTTAAGCAAAAATCTGGACATTCTGTGAAAATCTGTGCAGTTCAGTGGTATGTCTGTGCTTCCCTCACAACTATTTTTGAAATGTGTAGAGGTAGTTGACTCAAATATTTTGGTGTGTTACTCCTAAAATGTGTACCTCTCTGACTCCATGGGACCAAAACATTAAGCTAATGCAAAACCTATTTATTCTATCAACTTTCTAAGTTTGTAAGAGCAATACACAGATAATGGTGCAGAAAGCAATGTGCAACCCCCCTACAGTAAATAAAAATAAAACACATATGTATTTTTTCTGTCCGCAATAAAGTTTAAGTGTAGCTGAGTAGGAGTGCATGTTGTTCAGCTATGCTTAGCCTAGCCTACACATCCCAATGAGCTAAATACAAATATACGACCAAAGCAGTGTAAAGTAAAATAGCATAGTGGTTACAGCTTTCGCTTATCAACCAGGCCTTCACGGTTTGAGTCCATTTATTTTTATCTGTTAAAAAAATCATGAAAATATATTTTGTTATCAGTAGGTAGCGAATAATGTATATATTTGTTAACCAGGGTAGTGTAGCAGGTCCAAATGTGAGGTGTCAGTGTAGTACAGATCAAAACCCCCATATAAACATAAGTGTCTCATACAGCATAGCCAGAAAAGAATGTATTGCAATGAAAGCACACAGGGGGATCTTATGGAAGGCAGACATACATATCAGAATATGTCATTTGTGAGGCATCAACCCCACTATGCTGATAGTAAAAGGAAAGCTGAACAATGCTAACTTGTGGCCAGCTATGCTTAGCCAGTATAAGCATTGCTTAAATGTAAATTCTAAGAATTAGTGTAGCTAAGTGGATTTGTGCACTGGTAAGCAGTGCTTAGCATCTACCCTTCTAAGCAATGCTTATACCAGCTAAGCAGGTTTGCCCGGCACTTAGCTTAGCTTAGCATATTCAAAACCATCCAATCACAGCAAAAGGCAGGAAATCAGTCATATTTAAACCTCGCAGGGGGGAATGCAGCTCATAACTGGTTGTAGCTCCCTACTGTAGACACTAAGGCTGATGTTGGAGAGGGTGTGCACTTTCGGGTGCAGCTCTGGGGCATACAGGAGTCCAAGGTCATGGTCGGACTCCTTTTAAAAAAACATGATATGAGACTGCTGCAGGACCAGTACCAGGGCTCCCAATGCAAAGTGGAGGCCTTCAGAAAGCCTCAGCCATGATCTCGCCAGTGCCACTGGCATCTCTCGGACTGGTGAGCAGGTCTGGCACCACTTTGCCAACTTGAAGAGGAGGAAGAGGGAGCTCTTGGACCAGTGGGTCCAAGATGCATGACCGAGGAATGTCTCAGGCATGTGTAAGTATTAAAATCAATAACTGTTTACCAAAGTCCAACCTGTGTATGTGATAGATAGGTATGCATAAATGTTTCTCTGTCTTCTTTACAGGTCCAGCTGAGTGGTCTGCAAACCATGAAGCCCATGCAAGCAGGCTACTAAGGCTGTGTTGCGAGGCTGGAGTAACAATCTAGCCTTTGTAGTATTCATACCAAATAAATATTAAGGAGTAGAATGTCACCTTGCAGTATTAAAAATGGGTATGGTTTGTACTGAATAAACAAGACAATATTACAGTAATAGTTTCATATAGATTATATATAAATAAAATTGTAACAGGCTGTCAATAAAATTCAGAACCCTGGACTGATTGTGCTTACTGTGTTGTATGAACTGAAATGTGTACAGGTTATGCACAGCAACTATAGCTCTGAAAGCATTAAACAATCA
>NC_056737.1:661244470-661419470 GCF_019279795.1 Protopterus annectens | reverse complement strand
CTCTGGCTGACAAGGTTTGCAGACAATTGCAAGTTGGGAGCTATTATTAACTACCCAAGTGATGTTGGCATCCTACAGAAAGGCCTTGCTGAGACCAATGACTGATGTCAGAGCCATGGCCTTAAGCTCAATGTCAGAAAATGTGTTGTCATCCACTTTGGGAAAAACCCTGTTCCCTTGAATTACCACATTGATGGTAGTCCCCTGAACAAAGAAGGCGTTATAAGAGATCTTGGTACACAGGTTGACAGCAATATCTCTTTTGACCACCACATTGCCACTGTGGTCAGAAAGTCCTGCTATGTGGCACATCTCATTACTAACACATTAGTATCTAGGAAGGAAGAGGTCATTGTCCCCCTGTACTCTTCTTGACAGAGTGACATAGTTTGTTTCAGCATACATATTCTGATGGATATGAGGTAGATAAATGAAATGCATGTCTTCATTCTCTGACAAAAATCATACATCACAGTGATTTACCAGAGAAATTGGAATAAACTGTAAATCAGACCAGAAATATGAGCAATAAACCTGGACATTCTGAAACAATCCAGTCAGTTGAGAGGAATGCACAGAACCCCTTACTGCAATTAATCTGGACCAAGGCTGACAAAGTGGTATGTGGAAGCCATGAAAATGGGGATGTATAGGAAGTGCTGGCATAGATAAGCTAACACAGGTGCTGTAGTAACACCTTCCTGTGTGGTCTAACATATACATAGTGATATAGCCAAGTAATTGAAATAGGAAATCTGCTATGGGTAATTACACATGTATTTACAAATATATCAGGCACTACAGAGATGTAACAGCACTGACAGACAACAGTGTGAAAGTGTATACCCACAACCAATATCACCACAGTCACAATCACATACTGGTAAGTCAAGTGAACAGTAGAGTATATGGAGTGTGTGAAGAAATACATCATTGTTTGCCACTCACACACTAGTCCTACATATACAGTCCCAATTTTCAATGTAGTCTGAATCCTGACCTTGGCACAGGACATGTCTCAGTCTGTCCCTACAAACACATACAGCCAATAGATCAGCAGAAACTGGAGCAACATGCACAGTCAGATAAAAAAGGAGCCATAACAATTATAGCCACCCCCTCCATACACAGCCTAAATGACATGTACACATGACATGTGTACACAATCCTGACAGTCTGTTAACAATGGCCAGACATACACAGGCCTCTCACATGTACAGTTCACTTCAGAATGTACAGGCTCAGGACTCATATCTATGGCCTCTTCCCTGACATGTCTGTGGGTCTACTACATCACTGGGATGGTAGCAGGAATGAAGGCAAGAAATAACGATGCTAAATACATCTGAGCCTCATTGACATTTGGACAAAGTCTGACATCATTTGGGGACAGAGGCACAAACACATGGGTAGATTGGACATATTGCTGTCATACATTGAGGCAGTTGCAGATGTTACTGGGTTTGTTGTAATATATCCTTTATGAAGAATATGAAGTTAGTAATACCAATAGATGTGAGTATTTACTGACTGCATTCCCCAGAGTCCACAACTGATTTACCAAGGACACCAACTGTCGGGGGAACAGACAAAACATAACAGGCAAACATGTGGCCAGTCTGTGGACAGCATGCCAGTGGAGAGGTATGTCAGAGACATATCACTGTCAGTCATGAAGTCACTCACTAAATGCATGCCCACACAAACCCTGTCAATCTATCAATCCACCATGTGTATAACAGCACTGATGACATAGATTCTGTTCACAGTTCTGGGGATATGTCCCCCATGTTGTTGCGTATCTCCAAATGTCCTGTCCTGTCATGTATTGCCACCTACTGTATGTGAATCTGTAGCCCACTACCTCTGTAATATCCCTCACACAGGCAAGGGAAAGGGGCAAGGTCCACATTAAGGAATGTTCCATATGTTGGAACTAGCAGCATGTCCAGGCCCACAGCACATTACTATGTGGGCACCTACATAGCTGTATGGCCTTATCAATACCTAACATATGCACATCTGTACAGAGGACAGACAGAAAGTAGCTAGCCAATAGGTTATGCATTAGGATGAATGTTTTGAAGGATAGAAGTCGGAAACTAAAAGGTATCCCATTACTACATAACAGCAGTCCTCAATGACGTGTCCAAAAACATAGTAGTCTACAGTTAATATCATATCATATCAATATGTAATAGGAGATACATAACCAGGGAATTGTTATGGCTAGGCTTGTATAGGACTAGGGCCGATAGCCTAGTACCAACCTATAAACCTATAAAAACATACATCTCAAACACCAAGAACAAGATAGTACTCAGAGTCCCAGCTTTGCATGCAGGGGTGCATGGTTCAAGTACTACAATCTACTTTTACTAGGAAAAGCACTGTTAAAAGTACTAACTTAATAATACAATATGTGTTAAACCATTTTTGTCAACCAGTGCACTGTAGCTGGTGTAACTCGCAAGTGTGACTGCATATAACCTGGGATACTACCAATGCATATAACAAATAAAAAAAAAAAACGTTTGTGGTACTACCCATGTATACTCGTGTCCCATACAATATAGTCACACCCCTTACTACTGTAATGACAGCACATAGAAGCATGTTATGTACAGGAAATTGAATACACTTATTAAAGATGTCATCACTCTGCTATTTTATGTGATCAATGATAACCAGGGCTGAGCTATGCTTAGCAGGTTTAAGCATTGCTTAAATGTAAAAGCGAAGCAGATTTGAACACTGGTAAGTGAAGCCTACATGGTGTAAGTGTCTATTCATTCAACCATATGTTAGCACCACTTACCATTGCATAAACCCATGCAAACATGCTTAAAGCTGCCTTAATCACTCTGTATCCAACAGTCCTTGTTCTGCCTACCAACAAATTAACCAGTCCTTGCAGGTCTTGAACCCAGGACCCTGCACACCATAGTCACAGCAATTTACCAGTAAGCCATCTGAGATGAAGGATTTGGATTTCAGCATGTTTTCTAAAACATACCATACTTTACAGCCAGCTTACAATAGGGAAGAGACACTGTGCAATTAGGAAGTACTGGTATCTACAAATATATATATATATATCTGAAAAGAAACATATACATAGAGAGAGAGATAGATATGTATGGAGATACATATATGTGTATAACAATATATGGATATATTGCCAATAACTACTGAGGTGCATATATATATATATATATATATATATATATATATATATATATATATATATATAAATACACACACACACACACACACACACACACACACACACACACATATATATATATATATATATATATATACATACATGTCTCAAAATGCCCATACAAACATATGCTGCTGATAGACCACCCATAACTGGGGCAGCATGCACAGCTAGATACAAAAGGACCTATGACACTCACATCTGCCCCCACTCACATAAGTGAACAGTACACTATCACAAAATCATGATAGGCCATACACAATGGCCAGAAATACAACAACCTCTTAGCAAAACAATTAAAATGACTGAGCATAGTAAAGAAAAATACAACCAGCCAGTAAATCATACATGTTTATTATACTCTGATGTCTTGGCCAAATCCTTCAAGGAGTGAAACATTACAATAAACAAAACATGCTGGAGGGATAGGGTCCTGACCCAGAGACTACCCAGACTCTGGAATAGACTGCCCATACATGTCAAGCAGAGCGCTTGGTCCTCTTCATAAGGAACCTTGATGATTGGATGGGAGAAAAGAAATTCACCCTGGGGATCACGTCAGTCACCCTGCTAGACAGGGGTCCAGGGAAGTAAATAGTATGGGATGAAATAACCAGGGAATTGTTATGTCTAGGCTTTTATAGGCCCTAGGGCCTATAGCCTAGTGCCAGCCTATGAACCTATGAACATATAATTGCCTTAATCACAAGAAGCAATTAACACTTAATTACATAATTAAATACACAGCTTGCAATTACACTTCTCATTTAACCCCTAGGGGATAAAGTATCACATTAAATACTATTACATTGATTCTGTACATAACAATTGTTTTATAGGAATGTTTCATCAAAATGAGGGACAGACTTTTTTCCAAAATAGTACGTTGTAACCCACTACTGTCCCCATAGTGAGATTTATTCAAATGTACAGCTATAGAACTGTCTTCTTTCTTATCAGTAATATGTCTCACATCTTCTAACAGCCTAGTTTTAAAACACTTGTTACTCTCCCCCACATGAAATATATTACAAAGGCATCTAAGAGCATTCTCTATACACCAGCCTCTTGAATGTACAGACTTCAACATGTTTTCCAGCTTTTCCCCTCAGCAGAAATGACAGTACCAAATAATGATAGCTCATTATGCCTATCAACCTTCTACTGTATGACATCTGGATAAAGCCTGACATAATTGGTGGACAGAGGCCCAAATACATGGCCATACTTGAAATATCACTGTTATACACTGAGAAAGTTGCTGGTGTTACAGGGTTTGTTGTAACATATCTGTTCTGAGGGATATAAAGTAGAAAAACAAATGGACATTAGCATTTACTGATTGCAATCACCAGAGTATGCTTCTGATTTGTCAAGGACAACACCCATCTGGGGGACAGACCAAATATAACAGGCTAACCTCTGGCCATTATGTGGATAGCCCTACAGCTGAGAGATATGCAGAGACAGAACTTTGTCAGACTGAAACCCATGCAGAAGTAGCATGTTCCGAGAAAACCTGTTAAACTAGCAGTATTCTAAACACATAACAGCAATGCTCACATTCTGGCCCTAAGTCTCGAACCTTCTCCACCATTTATTGGATTGTCTCCACAAGTCTTGTTGTAAAAGGTATTAGCTCACACACCTCAAGGATGTTTTCCTCACAGGTAAGGGAAAGGGCCAATGCCCACATGGATTACTCAATTGTAGGAGTGTTTTGCCATGACATTGGCTATTGAAAGAGCTACATAGCTGCTCATGAGCATTACCTACAAATGGCAAGCTGCTGCCTATGCAACACAGATGTACACCCTACATGTGTGTGGAGAGGGAGAAACTGGGGAAAAGACAACAAATAGCATATAACCAACTATAGTTTGAAAAATACAATGACAGGTAGGTCGAACAAGTAAGCATCTCATGGACTGCAGTAAAATATATGTAAGAAATTGAAAGAGGAGGGTTAACATATATGTCTCAACAAAGCTTGCTGTACTAATATATTGCTGATCAGAAACTATGGCCATAGCATCTGGGTCTGTCTGCAGTGACATAGATCATGGGTAAGGCCACAGGAAAGGATGGTTCACATATGCTAGGTCAACTAATGGGATGTTGTACATATCCATATCTTATTTGTGAATACAACTAGTATATACTTGTTTGTGTCAGATATGGGAGACACCTATACATGGTATTTGCATAGTAAAGTACTGCTGCAATTGTGTGTTGAACTGCATGTTATATACTGAGCTCATAACATTTAACTGTCCAGTGTTATGCACACTGACCATATGTGTGCATCATATTTGTAGTCATTTACCCACAGAGTTGTGTTATGTATGTCAAATAGTTGGCAAATCTGTGAAGACTGACATTACAACATCCCTCTTCATTGTCCTCTGGCTTTTCCCATTCGGGATTGCCACAGTGGATCATCTGTTGCCATTTTTGCCTGTCCCATGAATCTTGCTGTCTCACATCAACCACTTGCATGTCCTCTCTCACCACATCCATACACCTTATCTGAGGCCTTCTTCTCTTCCTCTTACCTGGCAGCTACATCATTAACCATCCTTTTCCCAATATACTCAGCAGCCCTTCTCAGCACATGTCCAAACTGATGTAATCCAGCTTCTCCAACTTTGTGTCATATCTGTCCAACATGGCCTGTCCCACTCATATACACATTGCTAAACTTGTGCACCCGTGTCACACCCAGTGCAAATCATAACATCTGTACCTCTGCCATATGCAGCTCTGTCTCCTGCATTTTTTTCTCACTGACACTGTCTCCAACCCATATAACACCTCACTACCCTCTTGCAGACCTTACATATCACATTTACTGGTACTCGTCTGTCACAATTCAATCCTGGCACTCCTCTCCAACCTCTCCATCCTGCCTGTACTCTCTTCTTCACCTGTCTGACACAGTCGTCATTACTCTGAAATGTTGATCCCAATCATTAAAGCACATCCCCCTTTGCGAAAACTGCCCCATGCATCCTCAACATTCCGCTATCCTCTCTCTCATTCACACACAGATACTCTGTCATAGTCCTGCTGATCTTCATTACTCCCTTCTCTACAGCATATTTCCACCTCTGCAGGGTCTCCAAAATTGGTTCCCTACTCTCAGTACAGATCAAACTCCATGTTATCCCTCTGTAGTTACCACAGCTCTGCACATCAATCTTATTCTTAAAACCATACCCAAGCACTTTTTCTCCCATCCTCATGCAACCTCACACCACCCAAGATATCAGTAAATAGTGTGGCTAAACACACCAATTCCATTTCCCCTAAACACCTCCATGCTTCCACACGTATGTAATGTGGGCTAACAGCCTTGCCAGTATTCATCCACTTCATATCTATCCTTACATCTTCCTTGTTAAGTTGTTGCACTTCCTGATTCACCATACCCACATCATTCAATCGTCTCTGTCACATTCTCTGCAGTCATCAGCCTCTCAAAGTACTCTATCCATGTGGTCAACACACTCTCCTCACTTGTGAGAATATTTACATCATTATCCTTTATCATCCTTATCTGCTGCACATCTTTCCTAGCTCAGTACATCTGTCTAGCCAATTGGTACAACTCCTGCTATCTCTCCTTAGTGTCCAAACTGTCATACGACTCTTTATATGCCTCATCCTTAGCCTTTGCCACATCTCTCGCTGCCATGTACCTCATCCCCTCACACTCCTATCTACTTTCCTCATCTCTCTGACAGTCTCACTCCTTCTTCCCAATCCTCTTTCTCTGTATACTGTTTTGTACTTCTTCAGTCCACCACCAGGTCTCCTTGTACTACTTCCTCCATCCACATGTCACACCAAGCACCTTTCTAGCCATCTCCCTTAGTAGCTCTGCTGTACTTAATCAGATATGTGGTAAATTGACAGTACCACCCAGTGTCTGTCTTAACTCTTCCTTGAACTCCACCTCACAATCACCCTTTTCCAATTCACACCATGTGATCCTTGCTGCTGAACTCACACCCCCCCCTCTTTTTGATCACCATCATCCTGCAGACCAACCTTCTATGCTGCCTAAATACAGTTTCCCCATCATCACTTTATATCTCCTTCAAACTGGGCCTCCTACATTGGAATTGCCCCCAATTCCCTCCTGCCCCCAGTGCCTCTAAATTTAAAGTACTATAGCCACTCCCCCACTTTCTAGATCCTATCTGCTTTCATCTGGGATAATTCCTCCCACCCCCATTCTTCTACTTACATTTTAATAGCACCAGTTAGCTTTCATCTGGCATTCTCCCATCCCCCTTCCAGTACCTTTACCTCACCACTCTATCTTCTGGTGTTGCATCACCAGGTAAAACAGTTCCTTAACTCACTAGCTGAATCACAAATAATGATATACTCCTCTTTACTACCCCTCGTTTGCACCATACCTCCTTACCTTGTATGAAAACCAGTTTCTCACAGGATTTCAGGTCCTGAAAGGCCATACTATCACCCTAGCTGTAAATCCTCCCACCTTCAACCATACTTACAGTACCAGGTCCTATCCAACATATTGTTCAGTCTATCAACATCTCAACCCCAGGCACATTAGCTCTAGATCCAAACACTACCACAAACTAATAAACAAATTCCTGAAGTTCATCACCAAGTATAGACTTAACCTAATATTTGGTGGCGATATTCACCCCAACCCTGACCCACCCACTTCAGATACACATACCCCCTCTACTTGCAATCTAAGCTACAAACCTACAATTAATAGGCCAACTAACTCTCTCCTAGCCTGTCATCCCAATATTAGAAACATTAATAACAAAGTACATGAATTGCATGCACTTCTGGATGTCCTCTCCACTGAGAATTTCTGTTTATCTGAAACCTGGTTAAAACCTAACGCTACAGACAATGAAGTGTTTTCACCTGGGTACAACATACACAGGCTGGATCGTGCTTCCAGGAAGGGGTGTGGGGTAGCTGTACTCTATAAATCTGAGATGAATGTCACCATAAGATGTAATACAACCACCTCAGATTAATAACTCAGAGATTCTTGCCACCAAATTGCAACTTAATAAAAATAAATGCATTAATATCATCTGTATGTAAATTCCCTCAGGTAACAATATATCTACATTTGAAGATATCCTGCACTGGCTATCATGTCACTACCCCCAAGAAACCCTACTACTTGGAGACTTTAACATAGACTGGGGCACCTGTTCCTCAGAATCCCCAACCACCCACCCATATTAACCTGCATGCATTTACACAAATCATATCCACCTCTACCAGGATAGATAAACCCAACCAAAAAGAAAGCATACTTGACTGGGTACTCAAAAATAGTCACCCCCAACTGTACACCTCTGGTACCCTCCCTGATGGCCTAAGTGATCACCTTCTCACATAGGTAATTAAGCACAAAGCCATTAATTCCCAACAACCCTTACTCAGAAAGATTAGAAACAATAAAAACTTTGACCCTGCCAAATTCCAACAAGAACTAAACTCATTTAATTGGTCTGTTCTAAAACACCTCCCCTTAGAGGAAGCAGTAGCATACTTTAACAACAAATTACTTGAGATCCTTGATTTGCATGCATCTGTTCGTTCAAAGAGAACAAAGGCAAAAACTGTGCCATGACTTTCTAAAGAATCTAAACTCAAAATTGCCCTTAGAAACAAATCATGGGCTTTATGGCGTTCTTCTAAAGACCCCCAAGATCACATTAAATACAGGCAATCCAGGAACGAAACTAAAAAATCAATTTTACAAGACAAAAAACAATACTACTGTAATTCACAGACAGTAAATCAAAATAACCCTCAGAAGTTTTGGGCAGGTTTAAATAATCTACTACATCCTGGACAAACTTCAACCCCAATCCCTGCTGCTATTATTGATAAAACCCCTGAAGATGTTTCTGACAGTTTTAACCAATTCTTTACTGAGACAATTCAAGCCCTAGCTAGCCAACTACCTCCTAGCTCCCCTGGTCCTGAAAGTACCACCCCTAGAAACCTACTCGCGTTCAGCTTCCAACCAGTCGCCACTTCACTTATCCATACCTTGATAAAAAAATTAAAACCCACTACACTTTCTGCTGATCAACTCCCTGCTGAGTACCTACAAAAATCAGCTGATGCTATTGCTTACCCTGTCTCAATACTAATCAATCGAACCATAGTAGAAGCTAAAATTCCCACCATCTGGAAAATATCCTATGTAATTCCACTTCAGAAAGGAGGCAGCTCTACTGAATTCTCCAATTATAGGCCAATAGCTATACTCTCTCCACTTGCAAAGATTATGGAAAAATGTATTCATAGACAACTCATGCACCACCTAATCCAGAATCACCTTATGGCGGACACTCAGCATGGCTTCCGTCCTCATCACAGCACTACTTCAGCCCTCCTAGCCTTTACCAATACCATAAACCATAATCGCAACAATAGTTATATATCCTCAGCCCTCTTCTTGGATCTTTCCAAGGCATTCGATATGGTTGATCACCAACGTTTAATCCACACCCTGCAAATATTCTGTCTAGATACTAGAACCCTTCACTGGTTTCAATCCTACCTGAATGGTTGACAGCAGGCTGTCCTCTGGCAGAATACACTCTCTAATCTTCTACCTAACACCCTTGGAGTACCACAAGGCTCTATACTAGGGCCCTTGCTGTTCTCCATCTTCATTAATGACCTTTATACTGTCATCCCAAAAGTCAGCTGTATCCAATATGCTGATGGCTCTACTCTGATTTGTTCGGCCACATCTCCAATAGAGTTATGGTCAGCTACCCTGACCACCTTTAATCCAATAGAAAACTGGATTTCTGAATGTTGTCTGATCCTAAATCCCAAAAAAACTAAAATGCTGTTATTTTCACCAACACGAAGGTCTACCACTTTCACTGTTACCATAAATTCAAATGATGGCACAATACTCTCCCCTGACCCCTCTACAAAACTATTAGGTGTCATCATAGATAATAATCTAAAATTCAACCTACATGTTAACCAAACTATCAAAACCATCAATAAAAAACTAGGGTCACTTTACAGAATAAAAGCCTTCCTAACCCCTCCAGCTAAAATTGCCATAGCTCGCTCTCACCTTCTTTCAACCCTTCTGTATGCATCCCCTCTACTCTCAAATTTAAACAAGATTGTCCTTAACAAACTCTCAATTTGCTACATCCACATTGCCGGGTTTGCCACTGCGCTGCCTTTTAGGACACATCATTGCATCAATCTAAATCAGCTTGGGTGGCTTGAACTACCTAGCATAATCCAGTATAACCAACTAATTATGGCCTATGCAATCCTCTATAATCAGGACAATACTCCTGCACTTAAAAATATTATCACCCCTATAACAATCCTAGACCTATTCGATCCTCTAACAAGCTGCTAATTCAGACTAGCAAAATTAATAACACAGCCGGTGACTCTCTCTTTGCAAACTCTGTAAGTAGACCCTGGAACTCTCTTCCAGCTGATATTACCTTACTTTCTACCTTAAGACAATTTAAAACTAGATTCAAACAACATTTGGCACTTAACTGGCTATGTCAATGTATCACGCTTGGCTAAATCTCTCAAGAATGTGTAAAAATCTGTTAACCAGCTTACTGTGTAATTTAATTTAATCCTGATTTATGCTCGGTATTAACTCTAACCTGTGGAACTTGTTTAACTTGCTTACTTATGTAATCACTGTAAATAGTCTGTTTGTAATATGTAATGCTGGTATTATGTAATGCTGTATCTGCTTACCCTTGTAGCTTTTCTCTCCGGGCCTCTGCTGAAAATGGACATGCATCCAGTCGGACTATCCTGGTCAACAAATGTAAAAAATAAATAAAATATATTCCACGTGTGTGCATCTTACTACAGTCTTGTAACTCACCCTATGCTTCTCCCTCATATTATAGTACATATTCACTACAGCCATGTCCATCTGCTTTGCAAAATCCACTACTGTCTCACAATCTGCATTCCTTTTAATGCCATGCACACGCACCCAACACTTCCACAGACCCTCTGTTCCCTTCACCAACATCCCCATTGACATCTGCTGCAATGACAAATCTGTCACCCTTGGGTACAGTCATCGCCACATCATACATATGACTTCACATTTCTCTTTGTCATCCATCACACAACCAAGTTGTGTAGCATATGATCCCCACCAACCTTGGGGCACACACCCCAGTAGAACACCAGGGTACAGATGCCAACATGCTGGAGGTAAATGGCACCCACACAATGGACAGGGAGCGTGCAGGTAAGGGCCCAGTGGGGATTAGTACACTAAAATATCAGACATACTTGTATCTGTATTGCATCTACATCCATGTGTCAGGTCCGATTGCAGTTGTGGATGGGGTTTTCTAATGCACAGAGGTGCACATCTATGGTGAGGACAGGAAATTGTGTATTATTGGGATTTGTACTGTAAATGTGCAGATATGCTGCATCCATCCTGTACCAAGGACACATGTGAGTCTGCTGACAATACCTCCCTCTCACAACTACCTAGGACCTTCTGATCTGCATATGGGACAGCAGCCTGAAGCTGGTGAGTATGACATTGTTGTGTTGTGGCCTGGCAATACCCCAGGCATGTGAAGGGCATGCAATTTACCATGCACATAACTATCAGTAATAGCTATATTGCTTTATGTGCATGTTCACTTGTGGTGGGGTTAACTGCATTGTATCACAGTGATCACCACTGGGGCCTATCTGAGGTGAATTCAACATTCCTGTAGCATACATCAAAATGTGTCAGTGCAAGATGTCTGGACAGAGGCCAGCAAAATGGGCTGGGCAAATGGCCTAAGGTAGGGACATGTGTGACACATTACTAGCATACACTGGATATAAATTGTGTACACACCCCTGTTAAGATGCAAGGTGTTTCTGATACATACAAACTGGGACCATAATATGTCAGTCCACACCTCTTCCAACATTTAATGTGACCCACAACATGAACAGTTTACTTGTAAAACCAAGCATCTGGACTCATGTATTGCACCTATAAGGCTGGCCACCTGAGAGGGTGAGAGACGTTTTAACAGAATAATGTTTCAGTCAGGTATGATACCTGATGCTGCCATATGTGTCAATATACTCAATGTGGCCTATTTGGCTACAATATTACATACATGGGCATTGTTAAGGCACACAGACCACTTCCAACCATGTATAGGTTGCAAACATCTGGATATTCCAGACACATCTGTACAGAAGACTGTACAATGGTTTAACTTGCTGCATCTGAGGCAGATGATGTTGTGAAGATAGGTAAAGGCTGCCAGCTTAGCCAGATAGAATTCTGTAGATAATTCTGTCATTTGTAAATATTAATATAAGCCACAGGCTTGTTCTTTTAAATGGGGAAAAAAATGTTGGTAAATGTTAAACTTCAAAAAAGTAACAACAGTGCACTCTGCTGCAAGAAAGCTAAGTCAAGAATTTTATGACTGTCTTTGATCTTTAAAGTTGACTCCAATATGTCTGGATGAAGGAATTCTGACTATTGTTTTGAGGCCAGAGTTAATGGCTAGAATTTGCATGTATAAATGTCCTTTATTGCACTAGTTTCTGACAGGGTGTAAAGAATGTAAATGTAGTTTCTGTTAGCCTGGGAACACCAGAGAAGTGTGAAGAATGATGTCATGTGAATCAACTCTATGTTATCAATTTAAAGAGAGAGAATCAGGGAGCTCTGATCATTTGTCTTGAGAACATTCAGCTCACCACTCTGCCTCCTCTATTAAGCTATTTAGAACTGTGATTTATCTTAGTAAGAGCTAGGAATTAGAAAGATGTGTTTTGCTGTGTTGATGTTAGAACTTTTCTATGGTATTATTTTAAGTATTTCTCTGTGATCTCTGAACTCTTGACTAGCACTGTGTAGTAAGAAGTATTGTCTTGTGTTTTTATTATTTATTATTAAACATTTTTAAACCTTTAAACTGTGGCTGTTTTGTGTAGAGATAATTTAAGCTCTAAGAGTGCATTGCATGTATATAGTGAGACCCTGACCCTGAGTAGCATCCTGCCCTCACCAAGAATGATACTGCAGTATAAAGAAAAAAATGATCACTTTCAACAACTGGCTAAGCTTCTGGTGTCATTCAAAATGGATCCAGTGTCTGTCATCCTGGGACGACATGCTTGACAAGCCTCGTTGCTTCACAAAAGACGGCTTGCAACTGTCACCCCTAGGCTTTCGAATACTGGCCAAGGCTCTTGCTGCCCCATAGTGCCTTTTTTAGGCAAGGCTCAAAAGTCAAACCCACCTCCGTAAACAGCACAAATAAAAAAATGAGGGTTATGCTACTCAACGCCAGGAGTTTAAATCTCAAAATGCACACGCTCGAAGCACTCCTCGGTATGGAGAACGTTGACATCTGTGCAGTAACTGAAACCTGGTTCAAGGCTCCACAGAGCACCCCAGCACTACTGGGCTACAACTCATACCACATATTTCGGCCACAGAACATGGACCGAAACACAAAAGGAGGGGGTGTATCCATATTCATCAAGGATACCAACACCTCCAGGTTAGCGGAGCATCATGATACCTCTGAGATCATGCATGTGCCACTAACATCGGGCAAATCTGCAATGCAAATTGTGGTCTACTACAGATCACACTCCATGACCCAGGACCACCACTTCAGCTTTCTGGAGACACTGGAAAACATGAAGGTCCTACCAAACAACCTGATATTCGGCAATTTCAATTACCCTACCAGTAACTGGGAAAACTACTCAAGTACAAATTCCCAGGTCCAGCGCTTCCCGGAATTTATCAACTCAAAAACCCTGGATCAGCTGGTAAACTCCCCTACCAGAGGTGAAAACATATTGGACCTGGTCATCACCAACATGGGCGACAAGTGTTCTGCACCGGAGGGCAACCCGTCACTGGTTAGATCAGACCACAAACTAATTGCTCTGGATGTCCACACCACACCACCACCTCCAACTAAGGAAACCACAGTGAAAAACTTTTCTGTAGCAAACTTCACCTTACTTAAGACAGAGGTGGTAAGTTTCACAGCCCCCACGCTAAAGGATAACAGTGTCCAAGATGCAGGAACCTTTACAAATGCCTTCTATGAGCACCTACAAGGATGCATGGATCATGCCATCCCTAGCAAAACCAAGACTCACTCCCCTAAGAAAAGGAAACCAGTCTGTTGGATCCCTGCCATAAACAGGCTATACAATAGAAGGAGGAAACTAGTTCAGAAAAAAGCAAATCCCAAGAAGGAAAGACATCCCTGATCAGTATCAGTAAGAAACTAAGGTCCCTCATAAAATCATCCAAGGCTAACTTTGAAAGAAAAATAGCCAAGGATTCAAAAGATAACCACAAAGCCTTCTTTAGCTATGTCAAGAATCTAAGTGACAACTCACAGATATTCTCTGAGCTAGTGCAAAATAGCACAAAATATACTGAAGCTACTGATATTGCCAACATCCAGGCAGATAGATTCAGTGCAAACTTCACACCCCTCTCACCCCCAAAAGGGCCCACAACAATACCAGAAAAGTGTAGTGTCCTGGAAATCACAAACGCGCAGGTGAAAACAGACCTTTCAAAAGCCAAAAGCACAGTGTCAGTGGGGCCAGATGGTGTCCCAGGCTGCATCTTGCACGAACTACAGAATGAACTAACCCCCCACCTAAACATATTGTTCAACCTCAGCCTCTCCACAGGCTATGTACCCATAGAATGGTGCACAGCAACGGTTATTCCACTCCACAAAGGAGGGGCCAAAACTGACCCTGGTAACTATCGCCCCATAAGCCTGACTAGCCTGATCTGCAAGGCTATGGAGCGCATCATCATGGAACTCATTAACAAAGAGATTGGGAACCTCCAAACACTTGACCTGACCCAGTTTGGCTTTGTTAAGGGCAGATCATGCCTACTAAACCTGGTTGACTTCTTCGAGACAGCCACCAAGGCCATAGATGAGGGAAAGGGGGTTTACACAGCCTACCTTGACCTCGCCAAGGCTTTTGACACCATTCCCCACTTGAGAATTATAGAAAAACTCACCAGCCTGAACATAAACCCCTATGTCACAAGATGGGTTGCCAACTGGCTTACAGGCAGAACTCACCGGTGAGAATAGCGGGCTCCAGGTCCGACTCTAAACCAGTCACAAGTGGTGTCCCACAAGGCTCGGTCCTAGGACCCCTATTGTTCAGCATATACTTCTCAGAAGTACAGGCAAACACAGGAGGACTATGGCTAACCATGTTCACCAATGACTGCAAACTGGGAGCAATAATTGGACTCGGACATTGTCCAAAAAGGCCTTACTGAGACGGACACCTAGTGTCAAAGTCATGGTCTCAAGCTAAATGCCAAAAAATGCATTTTCATCCCGTTTGGGAAAAACAAATCACCCATGAATTACCACATAGGTGGCAGCCCCCTTAATACACAAGAGGTAATAAGAGATTTGGGGACCCAGGTAGATAGTAATCTCTCCTTTGACAATCATATTGCCAAAGTAGTTAGGAAATCCTTCTATGTAGCCCATATAATTACTAAAGGGCTCGCATCTAGAAATAAATAGGTTATAGTGCCCCTCTACTTGTCACTCATCAGATCCATCGTAGAGTACAATGCTCCATGTACCTCACAAGACACGTCCAACAGCTGGAAAGACCACAAAAGTGCCTCACCAAGAGGATTACTGGCCTCAAACATATGTCCTATGCAGCCCGACTGGAAAAACTCCAGCTGTACTCAGTGGCATGTTGCTTACTCAGAGGTGATCTCTGCTTGACTTACAAAGCCATGTCCAACTCAGAATTGATGGACATGCTCCACCTAAAGAAATCCAAGTCACTGTGAGCCACTCACTCTAGTGAGCTAATCCTCACCACAACAATAAATAGAACATGCTGGAGGGATAGATTCCTGGCACAGAGACTCCCCATACTTTGGAACAAAATTCCTAACTACATTAGGCAGAGCCCCTCACTAATATTCTTCAAGAGAAACCTTGATGAGTGGATGGGTAACAGAAAATACACCCCTGGGATGACTTCATTGTCTCTTCTTGACAGAGGCAAAGTTAATTAATCAATGGGGTGGCGAAAGCCGGCACACTCTGCCTAGGCTTA
This sequence comes from Protopterus annectens, assembly GCF_019279795.1. NCBI lineage: Eukaryota > Metazoa > Chordata > Ceratodontiformes > Protopteridae > Protopterus > Protopterus annectens. The sequence continues at coordinate 661,403,068 of NC_056737.1, read as the reverse complement.
TAAATGCCCTCATGCAGATAACCTAGTACCTACCTATGAACTTATGAGACTGTACCAAGTCACTCCAAATAAGTCTTGACTGTTAGGTAGCACTTACCATTTGGATAATAATATTGCACAGTAATAATTGGACACCCTTTTAAGGGCCTTTGATTAGCTGATAAATATTAGCTGGGTGGTGGCAGTGATTTCTACCGTATAGTCTGGATAAAAAGGGCACACCTGGAGAACCTGTGCCAGCCTTCCCCAGGAATGTCTGTGTGGTTGTATAAATTCTTATCTCAAAGTGTGTGTGTGTGTGTGTGTGTGTGTGTGTGTGTGTGTGTGTGTGTGTGTGTGTGTGTGTGTGTGTGTGTGTGTGTGTGTGTGTATCAGCTACTTGAGCAGGGACACAAAGCACTGGTTGGACAGAGAGGGTGCTGGAGGTTTTAGCTTGCCCAGCTCGCTGAGATCTGGACCCTATAGCTGTGCCAGTGGGGAGTCTTATTGGGGACCTGGAGAGAAAGAGAGAAACCAGCCCCAGGATGACTGTGATCTCTGTGTGCTCTTAAGGGAAATTGCACTTTACTGTGTGTGTATTTATTATCCTTTCCCTATATGGATGCCCCACACTGGTGTTAGTGGTGAGGACTGAGGCTGCTTGATTGCTGGGCCAGGGCACGGGTGTCACATATTAATTGTTTGGCAGTGGTGGGATATCCAAATCACATTTTAATTGGTTTTCAAATACTAATTGGCTTGTAGTGATGTGGGTAGAGTGAATTCATGTAGCTTGTGTACAGTGATCACTGAAGGTGTTTTGTACTCTAAATCAGCCATGCGGTGAATACTCAGAGCTCAGATCACAGTTGTTTTATTTCTTTTGTTAGCTTAGTTAGTCAGGGAGAGCAGGCAGCATGTCAGCAGAGGAGTATGGAAAACTGACAAGGAGACAGCTGGCTGAGATATGCCAGGCTAGGGGACTGTGCATGGAAACCTGACTAAGGCAGACATGATTGCAGCTTTGGTCACAACTGCATCAGAAAACAGCAGCCAGGAGGACAATCAGAGTGGCAGTGGAGATGCGCCACCCTCAGAGAATGGACAGATCAACCTTTCTGCAGAGGATGTAAAAATCCATGTGGACCTAAAGAGACTTGAGATGGAGGCCAGGCATTTGGAAATAGAAGCAGCTGAGAGACTGAGACATCTGCAGGCTGAGGAGAATTAGAGTCTGCTATGCCTGGAAGCTGAGGAAAATGAGAGGCAGAGGCAGCATGAGAAGGTGATGCTGACTCTTCAGAGTCATGAGGGTAGTAGAGAAGGGAGTAACTGGACCCCAGAAATACAAAAGGTCAGTAAATTTCTTCTGCAGTTTAAAGAGGGGGATAATTTTGATAGTTTCATTCATATGTTTGAGAGGGTATGTAAACAGCATGATGTTGAACAAAGGCTCTGGCTACGGTTCCTGACCCCCTTACTCCATGGTAATGCTGTAACTGTGTTATCTAAATTTGCTGATTGTGAATATTTTGATTATATTCCTGGTAAACATCACTTGTTAAAATGTTTTAAGCTAACACCTGAAACATATTGGAAAAAGTTTCATGAGCATACATGCAAGGTAGATGAAAGTGTGTGTGAATATGTTGCTGAACTGAGCACTTATTTTCATAGGTGGGTGAGTGGATGTCAGGTCACCACTTTTGAAGGGCTGGCAGACCTTTTGGTGAGGTAACAAGCCCTTAGCACTTTGCCTGAAGACATGAGAATCTGGTTAGCTGATAGACAATATGCTACTTCAGATGAAAGAAGGGAGACCTATACCTAGCAAGTAGGGCATCCATGCCCAGGAAAGGGGCTCCCATTACTGCCCATGGGTGTAAAGGAACCCACGGTGAGCAGCGCAGAATGCCCCAACAGAATCTGCCAGTAGCAGGGGAAGTCACTAGTCCAGGTACACATCCAGGACCTAGGGTTAAATGTTTTGAATGCAACCAGTGGGGCCATGTGGCATACAGATGTCCACGGAGGCAAGGTGGGGAACAAAAAGTGAGAGAGCCTGTAAGTGGGGAAGACAAAATGCCAATAGTAGGTTGGCTTGAGACAACAAGGGTACCCAACTACCATCCTGCAGACATCCTGATAGGGAAGAATTTGGATGATGCAGTACCATGTGCTTATGCAGTTACACACAGTCAGGCTAGGAGACAAGCATGTGGGTCTGGTAGCCTGGGGGTGACAGACTGCATACTTGCAGCCAGTACTGGTGAGGTGGTTACTTCAAGGAGGGAGCTATTTCATAGCAGTGAGACTGAAGGTGAGCCACAGCTGCTTGTGGGTACTGATGTTCCCTTGGACAGAGTGACTGCAAAGGTAGAGGTGAGTAGTAGTGCCAAGGTTGACAGTGAGGCACCACTGTCACAGGATGCCAGACTTCCTGTGGAAGGGGAGATGGGAAGGGTTACAAAGAGAGAGGTGAGACAGGCTCAGCTCTCAGACCCTACTTTGCAAGGCTTGAGGCAGGTAGCTAGTGAGGCACCTGAGTCTCAAGAGGAAAGGGTAATCTTTATACTGGGACAAATGGTTACTGTATAGAGAGTGGACCCCTGATGGAGGGCTAGAAGGTTAGAGGGTACAGCAGTTGGTAGTGCCTAGACCCTACCATCTGGTGCTTCTAGCCATTGCTAATGATATTCCCTTAGCAGGTCATATGGGCATAAAACATACAAAGAGACATATTATGCAGAACTTCTATTGGTCTGGAATTTCCAGAGATGCAACAGGGTACTGCAGGACATGTAAGCAGTGTCAAAAGGTAGGCAAGGCAGAAGACAAGGTGAGAGCTCCTTTGATGCCTTTGCCTGTGATTGAGGATCCTTTTCAGAGGGTAGCTATGGATATTGTGGGGCCCCTGAGTATCCCAAGTTCCACAGGCAAAAAAGTATATCTTAGTGGTAGTAGATTATGCTGCAAGAAACCCTAAGGCAGTGGCTTTGTCCTTTATTGAGGCAGAAAAGGTAGCAAATGCTTTGTTAGAGATTTTCAGCAGGGTAGATTTCCCAAAAGAAATACTGACTGACAGAGGTTCCAATTTCATGTCAGACCTGCTGGCTCATCTGTGGAAATACTGTGGGGTGAAGCACATGAAGGCCACTCCCTACCATCCCCAGACTAATGGTCTTGTTGAGAGGTTAAACTCTACAATCAAGTCAATGCTATGGGCATTTGCAGACCAGTTTAACAGGGAGTGGGACAAATATTTTCCCCATCTGTTTGCTTACAGAGAGGTTCACCAGGAATGTACAGGCTTTTCACCCTTTGAGTTGCTGTATGGGCATAGGGTGAGGGGACCTCTAGATTTAATTTGTGATGAATGGGAAGGTGAGTGTGAATCTCCTTATGTCCTAAACCTCAGGACAAGGCTCAGGGAACTCATGGGCTTGGCCCAGGAGAACCTGGCAGAATACCAACAACAGATAAAGGTGTGGCATGACAGGAATTCTCGAGCTAAAGAGTATGCTGTGGGGCAGCAGGTAATGATTCTCATTCCTGTCATACATAACAAGCTCCAAGCTGCTTGGGTGGGACCCTACAAGGTGGTAAGAAAGTTAAGTGATGTTAACTACATGGTGGAACTGCTAGGCAGGAGGCAGGGGCACAAATTGTAACATGTTAACATGATGAAACCTTACCATGATAGGGAGGCCCTTGTGCTGAGCATTTGCAGTGGATTGCAGGAAGAGTTTGAGGGAGATCTGGTGACTGATCTCCTCAGTGAGGCTCAGACTGACACCTCATTGGGAGGGGTAGCAATGTCCCAGCAGCTATATCCTACCCAGGTTCGAGAAATCCGAGCAGTGTTACAGGAGTTTAGGGACATGCTCACTGGTAAACCAGGGTGCATCCATCTGGTGCAAACCCAAGTGGATACAGGACTCCAAAGGCCTATTAGGCAGGCCTCTAATAGGGTGCCTGAGAAAGTCTAACAGACTCTCTGGGAGGAGATACAGGAGATGGTGGAACCAGAGGGGATTCAAGAGTCCAATAGTCTCTGAGCCTCCCCAGTGGTGCTGGTGCCAAAGAAGGATGGCAACACCAGGTTCTGTGTGGACTACAAGAAATTAAATAGTCACACATAGTCAGATGCTTACCCTATGCCTAGGACATATGAGGCCATAGAGCAGTTGGGTGGGGCTAAGTATCTTACAACCATTGATCTTACCAAGTACCCTTGAATCCCAGTGCCAGAGAGAAGTCAGCCTTTGTGACTCCTTTTAGCTTGTACGGATGCCCTTTAGGAATAAAAATGCTCCAGCAACTTTCAAGAGGTTGGTAGATCATATCCTGGCAGGAGCAGGAGGGTTTGCCCTTGCTTACCTAGATGATATTGCCATCTACAGCCATTCCTGGCAAAAGCACTTTCAACATGTCAGGGCGGTGCTGGGCAGACTACAGGGGCAGGGTTGACCATTAAGCCAAGTAAATGTCAGGTGGGTATGGCCGAGAGCTCCTACCTGGGACATAGAGTGGGGAGTGGTAAGATCAGGCCAGAATCTGCTAAAGTAGAAGCCATTTAGGCATGGCCTGCACCTATTATCAAAAAGCAGGTGAAGGCATTCTTAGGGACAGCAGGGTACTACAGAAAGTTAGCCCCAGTTATAGTACTATAGCTGCTCTCCTCACAAACCTGACAAGGACAGACAGGCCAGATAAGGTAGTGTGGACCATAGCATGTGAGCAGGCATTCCAGGAGCTTAAAGAAGCTTTGGGAGGAGCCCCTGTGTTATCAAGTCAAGATTACATCACAGAATTTGTTGTGCAGGTGGATGCTTTGAATCATGGGGTGGGGGGCTGTACTTAGCCAGATTTCTTCAGAGGGGAAGAGCACCCAGTGGTTTATCTCAGTCATAGGCTCCAGCCCAGGAAAAAATGCTATGCAGCTGTAGAAAAGGAATTTCTAGCCATAGTGTGGGCACTGCATAAACTTCAGCCTTATCTGTATGGAAGAAAATTCACAGTAGTGACAGATCACAACCTCCTAACATGGTTAAACAAAGCCAGCCAGCAAAATGCCAAGTTGCTAAGATGGAGCCTATGGTTGCAAGCATATGATTATGTCAATGGAGCACCGAAGTGGGATTAGCAATGCCAGTGCAGATGGGATCTCAAGACAGGGAATGGGGTAAGGTATACTCAGACAGACCTAACCCTCCAAAACAGCATTTCTCAAGGGTCACTTGAAAAACTGGCTTGAGTTCTTCAGGGGGGAAGATGTGTGAAGATAGCTGAAGGCTGCCAGCCTAGCCAGATAGAATTCTGTAGATAATTCTATCATTTGTAAATATTAATATAAGCCAAAGGCTTGTTCTCTTAAATAGGGACAAAATGTTGGTAAATGTTAAACGTCAAAAATATAACAACAGTACACTCTGCTGTAAGAAAGCTAAGTCAAGTATTTTATGACTGTCTTTGATCTTTAAAGTCGGCTCCAATATGTCTGGATGAAGGAATTCTGCCTATTGTTTTGGGGCCAGAGTTAATGGCTAGAATTTTCAAGTATAAATGTCCTTTATTGCTCTGGTTTCTGACCAGGTGTAAAGAATGCAAATGTAGTTTCTGTTAGCCTGGAAACATCAGAGAAGTGTGAAGAATGATGTCATGTGAAGCAGCTATATGCTATCAATTTAAAGAGAGAGAATCAGAGAGCTCTGAGCATTTGTCTTGAGAACATTCATCACCAGCACTGCCTGTTTCTTTATGTAAGTTTATTTAAAACTTATTTTTTTCTTAGAAATAGCTAGGAATTAGGAAGATTAGACTAAGTGTTTTTCTGTGTTGATGTTAGAACTTTTCTACGGTATTATTTTAAGTATTTCTCTGTGATCTGTGAACTCTTGACTAGCACTGTGTAGTAAGAAGTATTGTCTTGTGTTTTTATTATTTATTATTAAATATTTTTAAAACTTTAAACTGTGGTTGTTTCGTGTAGAGATAATTTAAGCTCTAAGAGTGCATTGCATGTATATTGTGAGACTGTACCAAGTCACTCCAAATAAGTCTTGACTGTTAGGTTGCACTTACCATTTGGATAATAATATTGCACATTAATAACTGGACACACTTTTAAGCGCCTTTGAGAAGCTGATAAATATTAGCTGGGTGGTGGCAGTGATTTCTACCGTATAGTCTGGGTAAAAGGAATACAGTGGGAGAACCTGTGCCAGCCTTCCCCAGAAGTGTCTGCGTGATTGTATAAACACTTATCTCAATGTTTGTGTGTGTATCAACTGCTTGGGCAGGGACACAAAGCACTGGTTGGAGAGAGAGGGTGCTGGAGGTTTTAGCTTGCCCAGCTGGCTGAGATATGGACCCTATAGCTGTGCCAGTGGGGAGTCTTATTGGGGACCTGGAGAGAAAGGGAGAAACCCACCCCAGACTGACTGTGATCTCTGTGTGCTCTTAAGGGAAATTGCACTTTACTGTGTGTATTTATTATCCTTTACCTATATGGATGCCCCTCACTGGTGTTAGTGATGATGATTGAGGCTTCTTGATTGCTGGGCCAGGGCACGGGCATCACAGCTGTTTCCACACTATATAAAGTAATGGCATCAGGAGGTGGTCACCAGCCATATATGATACACAAATCAAAATGGTATAAGCCACACAAGATATGAACCACACACACACACACACACACACACACACACACACACACACACACACACACACACACACACACACACACTTGTCAGTATTGGGATTAGAACTCCTGCATATCTAAATATTTTTACTACAATGCCACAGAGCTTATACATTTTCACCTAGTCAAAAGGTACTTCTAAGGTGGATGACATCAACTGGACTATTAAGTTGGAATGAGGGGAAGTGTAAAGGGTGGTACAGAAGGCAAAAATGGTATAACCCACACCTTACTTGATTCTCATGCAAACACACATGAAACAGTTGCCAGTAGTGAGATTAAAACTCCTGCCTATCTAGTTATTTCTACTACAATGCTACACAGTTATTAGACATGCCACAGAGCTTATACATTTTTACTTTGTCCAAAGGTCCTTCTAGTGTGGGTGACATCAACAGGACTAATAAATTGGACTGAGGGGAAGTGTAAAGGGTGGTACAGATGTCAAAAATGGCATAACCCACCCACTACATGATTCTAACACAAAATCACACACATCTAAACAGTTGCCATGATGGAGATTATAACTCCTGCTTATCTAGTTATTTTTACTATAGTGCTACACAGTTATCAGATGCGCCACAGAGCTTATGCATTTTAGCTAGTCCAAAGGTACTTCTAAGGTGGATGTCATCAACAGGACTACTAAATTGGAGTGAGGGGAAGTGTAAAGAGTGGTACATAAGTCAAAAATGGTATAACCCACACACTACATGATTCTCACACAAACACACACATCCAAACAGTTGCCAATAGTGAGATTAGAACTCCTGCCTACCTAGTTATTTTTATTATATTGCTATGCAGTTATCAGAAGCACCACAGAGCTTATACATTTTCACCTACTCCAAAGGTACTTCTAAGGTGGATGACATCAACAGGACTACTAAATTGGGGTGAGGGGAAGTGTGAAGGGTAGTACACAAATCAAAAATGGTATAAGCCAGACAGTGCATGATTCTCATGTGCACACACACTCACTTGCCAGTATTGGGATTAGAACTCCTGCCTATCTAGTTATGTCTATCATAGTGTTACTCAGTTACCAAACATGCTACAGAGATTACTGAACTTTCAAATGGCCAAAGCTGCTGATAAATGCACAGCTGAGATAAAGTATTACAGGTGGCAGAAAGTCTGCCTTCAGTTTCACCGTTACATTGTGCTAGTTCTTTCTGTCTTGCACTTCAAATATCATTATAGCTTGGCACTTCACCAGGTTATTGTATCAATAAGTGTGACACACCTGGGAGCCACCAGCAGTACTCGTTCATCACAGAAGTAGCCCCAGTACTTACTAGTTATTTCCACCCCTCCTGGCATGACTGAAGTGCAGTTTTCTGTGCTTTTGCCCATTAAACTGGTGGTCCTATCCATTCTGAGGCACTGTTGCAACTGCCTCATGTACACAGAAAACCCTTTGCTCTAAACTCCAAAAATCATATATCATCCAATGTAGACATATGCACTCTCCAGCAAAGACTGGACTAGCAGGTCACAATGATAAGATCAACACCTGCATCACACCATGTAGAACACATAGCTCACCATGCCACCCAATTTTGATAGCCATGACATACAGTGAAAAGCCACACACCCACCTTCACAGAGGCCCTCAATGGACATTTACCTAAACAGCAGAGACCAGCAAGACAGACACCCACTCAGACACCATGACATGGCACATGCCAAGGGACACATATTTCACCTACACTGTGTGCCCCTCAACCTAAGCTCCTAAGGCTAACTTCCTTGCACAATACAGTGATCATGGATAACTCAGTACTGAGGCACACACATATCCCACTCACTAAGTTGAATATGGAGCAGGTAACAGCCAAATATCTATCACATGTCAGCATCCAACACATGACATAGCCAGTCATGGCACTCCACAACAACTACAAGTATCACTCTGTATCCATGTAGGTGTGAATGACCTGGGACACACCTCCCTGGACTACATTACAAGAGACATGGTTGAACTCTCTGATTATGTGGTCCAGGCAGGTGTGACAGTAGCCCTGAGCAGTATACTGCCATCACCCAGAATGATGCTGCAGTACTATCAACAGATGACTGACTGCAACATTGGCTTACATGTTTTGTGTCATTCTCAGGGGATCTAGTATCTCTCTGCTTGGATAACATGATTAACAGACCTCAATGACTTGCCACATATGTCCTATATCTGTCAGCCCTGGGTTTCCAGGTCCTGGCTAAGTGTCTTGACACCCCTATAATGCCTTATTAGGCAGTGTTCCAAATGTAATTACCACTGTAACAGCTAGACATGTATGCAATCTGAGGGTCATGCTGCTCAACATTAGATATCTAACTGTCAGGATGCAGTCACTCAAAGCACTCCTCAGAGTGGAGGACATTAACATTTTTTCTGTAATGGAAAGGTCGTTCATATCAGCAGACAGCAGCCCTGCAGTAACAGGCTACAGTGCACTCCACAGCTGTCAGCCCCCAAACATAGACCACACCACACCTACACAGGTGGTGGTGTCTCCATATTCATTATGGATAGGAAAACCTCCAGACTAGTATCCCAGCATAATGCATCAGAAATACTTCTGGTACAACTGCCTTGGGGTAATAGTGCAATCCAGACCATAGCCTGCTATGGGTCCACATCTATGTCCCTAGACTGTCAATGCACATTCCTCAACACCCTGCCATCTTTGAAGGTCCAACACAACACTGACATAGTAGGAGACTTCAACTACCCCCTCCGTCACCTGGGGAAAGTAGCCAAATGGCAGTACAGTGGCCCAACACTTCCTGGAATTCATTTCCAATGCCCTGGACCAGCTCATACCGACCCCCGGTAGAGGATGCAACAGCCTTGACCTGTGTTGATTACTTATATATGGAACTGTTGCTCATTCACAGTTGTCAATCCCCACCTGGTGAGATCCATACAGGCTGCAATCAACATGGAACTCAACATGTCAGCCACACCCCCCACAAAGGTAACCACCTTGCAAAATCTCTCCAAAGCTGACTTTGCAGCTATAAAAATGGGGTGGATGACTTCACTGCACCTATAGCAATGGGAAATAGCTGCATGACTGTTGAAACATCCACATATGCACTATACAAACAGGTACATTAATGCATGGTACTAGCCATAGCCAACAGATCCCAGACACTGTCTTCGAAACACTGGGAGACAATGTGATGGTCTCCTGTCATCACTAAAGTGTATAACAGAAGGAGGACACTGTTGCAGAAAAAGGTGGTGTCCCATGACTATTGACCCCCCCCTTATTAGCCTCAAACACAACTTGGGATCCCTCATGGAATACCCTACAGTCATTTATGAAGGCAGAAATGCAGCAGACACTGATGACAATCACAAACTCCTTTGATAGTTACATCAGCAACCTCCTCAGCATTAAACACAAGTGCTGTGAGTTACTGCACAATGTTAATTCCTTTCCTGAGACAACAGATATTGGCCAGAGTCTTGGCAACACATTCAGTGCCAGCTTTACCCCTCTCTCCCCCCACAAGTGTAAAATCACAATGACAGATGAATGGCAGGCACCCAGCAGTACTGCAGACCAGGTTAGACCTGCATTGTCCACAGGCAACAATACATCTTCAACGGGACACCAACATGTCCATGCCTGTGTTCTACATGACATACAATGTGACCTTGGACCAAATCTGTGTGCCTTGGTCAGTCACAGCCTCACCTCAGGCTTTGCCCCTCAAACATGGCACACTGCTACAGTCATCCCTCTCCATAAAGGGGTAGCATCTACAGACACTGGGGATTATTGGCCCCTTAGCCTGACAAGTATCCTATGTAAGGGTATGGACCACATCATCAGGGACTTGACTGACCAAGATATAGGTGATCTCCTAACTCTGGACCCACACAGTTTGGCTTTGTGAATGGCAGATCATGCCTGCTCAACCTGGTTGATGCCTTTGGCTGAGTCACCAGGGCTGTCTATGACAGTAAGACACTGCATACAGTCTACATCAATCTGTCCAAAGCTTGTGATACTATCCCTCAGTGAGGGATTATTGATAAACCCCATAAACTAGGCATCAACCCATATATCATTATTTGTTTTGCAAATTGGTTCACAGAACACACAAGCATGCCAGTGGCAAACTCCAGGTCAGACTGGCAAGCAGTCACAAGTGGAGTCCCACAGGGATCAGTACTGGGTAGTGTCCTGTCCATGCATCTACTTCTCAGGAGTCCAGCCCAATAGAGAGGAACTCTGGCTGACCAAGTTCACAGAGAACTGCAAGATGGGAGCTATCATTAACTCCACAAGTGATGCACACATCCCACAGAAAGTACTCACTGAGAGCACTGAGTCGTGTGGAAACTATACCCAGAAGCTTAACACCACAATATGCATCATCATCGCCCTTGGTAAAACACTCAATTCCCAGTAAATACTACACCAATGGGAGTCCAAAGAACAGTCTATGCATTATAATAAATCTGTGGACACAGGTTGGCAGCAACATCTCCTTCAAGCACTACATTGCCACTGTGGTCAGGAAGTCCTTCTGTATGGCACATTGCATTACCGTGGGTTTTGCATCCAGGAAGACAGCAGTAATGATCTCTGTCTACTATTCCCTCATTAGAACACTCCTTGAGTATTATGGCCCATTTGCCATGTACCTCACTAGACACCTGCTACAGGTGGGGAAGCACCCCACAAAGGGGTTCCTAGGCATTAAACACATATCCTACACAGACAGACTCAGCAGACCCAAGCTATTCTCTGTGTCTTTTCACCTAATTAGCAGCTATCTGTGCTTGACATACAAAGCAATTTCTGACCCAGCTGGTTTACAAATCATACATATAAATCCATCCACACCACACACTGTAGAGACCTCTATCTCAGTATCACAATCACCACAACATGCTGGTGGGACAGGTCCCTCACCAAGAGACTGCACATGCCCTGGAATACACTTCCTATACATGTCATGTGGAGCACCTAGCTGACTCTGTTCCAGAGAAATCTTGATGAGTGGATGAGTAATAGACAGTTTAACCCAAGGACCACTGCAGTGGCTATACTTGATACAGGCACTGGGACTTAACATCGGGTAATACAATGGCAGGGCCCTTCTATGTGCTAGGCTTGTTAAGGCTCCTGGGCCATTACCTACTACACACATGTGTACCTATAAAGGGAATGATATCAGCAGGACTGATAAAGTAGTGCAGTGGGTGTTTAACCTATCAAAATACTTTGTCCTACAAACAAACACACATACACAGTTCCCAGATGTGAAAGTAGAACCCCTACCTAACTAGTGATTTGCATCATAGTGTTACGCAGTTACCACACACACTATAGCCCTTACTAAGAGTTGCTGATATGGGGAATGATATTGGCAGGACTGATAAAGGAGGGCAGTGGGTGGCAAACATATCAAAATGCTTCTACTTACAAACATGCATACCCACACACACACATTTGCCGGAAGAGTAGAACCCTTGTCAAACTAGTCATTTGTACTATAGTGTTAAGCATTTACCACACACACAACTGAGCTTACAGGGCTGACAGCTGACCAAGGCTGCTGATAAGGGACTGACATCATCTGGGCTGATAAGGTGGGGCACTGTGAAGTGTCATGGGAGGGAATGGCATAAAACTGTTTCACCTATAAACAAACACACAACTCCCTCAGTCTTGCACAAACAACTGTCACACAAACAAACACATGCACACACTTCTACATTTGCCAGGACTGAGATTAGAACTCCTACCTAACAAGTTATTTGTACTGTCTTGTTAAGCAGTTATCACACATGTCACAGAGCTTATGGGGTTAAGATCTGACAGAAGGCACTTCTAAGAATACTGATATCTGCAAGACTGCTAAAGTGGGGAAAGGGGATGTGAGATGGGTTTGAATGGACCCAAAAGTTTTTAGTTGTGAACACCCACACACACTTTTATATTTGCCAGGACTAAAATGAGAACTCCTACCTAAATAGCTATGTGTACTATCTTGTTATGCAGTTATCCCATGCACCACAGAGCTTATGGGGCTAGTCCTAACAAAAATGACTTTTATGGTGACAGACATCTTCGGGACTGCAAAGATGAGGCAATGGAAAGTGCACTGGGTGGGGAAAGCCTGTTCATTCCTAGATCCTGCTGACATTTCTCTAAGTCTATGAGCATGCCCAGTGTGTCCTTCTATAGTACATGTGGGACTACATTCCAGGGATTGTTGTACTCTAGTCCTGTTTGTTTTGTGCTACAGCCATACCTGTCAACCTGTTGGTGTGGGATATCTGGAGATAGCCTATCAAAATGTGGGGACAATGGGCCATACAATGATTGTGACAATTTCTTTCAAGAATGTATGGGTTACAAGGGTTACAGGACTGGTTTTAGCAGGCATCTGTCATATATGCCATTTGACACTGTCATGTACTGTTTCAGTACCTGGTGACATACCTCCTCAGATCATCACAGTGATTTACCAGAGGAATACAGGATGGATGATGCACACACAAGGTTTATGGGCCAAATGCTGCACATTCTTGCACTATCCAGCCTGTTGAGGGGTATGCCTGCAAGCAATTGACTGCTGGTGCTGTAGAAATGGTCCAGCACCTTGGTGATACAGTACAAAGGTGGGATCTCTGTGCATTTATGTTCTGGTCTGGTCTGATTTCCAGTCCACAGTTAGGTAATATAAATCAGATAGGATCAGGGTGACAGGCAGACGCCAGATATATTTGTAGGGGATAGGATATATGGGGGGTTGTGCCTGGGCAGATATGTTTGGCTATAGCTACTAGTACTTTGCATTGGGCTCTCTTCAATGGTTGACAGCACTTGGAGGGCCTTGCGTGTGTCAGACTGTTTGACCAGCCTGGAGGTGTGTCTTTGTCACACATGTATGTATGGCCCACCTTATTTTGCTTGGATGGCCACATGTTGGGCTCAGGATGTTGCATAGGATGAGTGATCAGAAAGGGGTGTGTTACTCCCCATGGCTGTGGCTCAGGGTTCTGTGGGTGCAGACATGTCACCTTCTTCCAGGGTTATGCCAGCCTGCAATGGGTGCATTCCCATGTTTAAACTCCTAGTCCTGCCTGTCAACTGTACAGAGTATCACATAATGTCCATGTCCATGACTCATATATCTTGTTGGTTACCCAAACAAGTGTGGTTTTCCAGCAAAAGTGTTTTGCAAGTCACTCAGGGTTGAAGTCAGATATTACAGACAGTTGACATTGTAGCTTCAGACTTTGTACTCATCAGACATTTCCTGCTACTGCAGATCATTCCATCAACTTTGTAACATTATTAGAGCAGAATTTCACAGGTGTCCTTCTCTTTGGACCTTCATCACCACATTATTCATGGCTTTGTCAAAATTTCTGGCTCTCTGAGGCTGGCAGGTTTGCTCCTAGCAGTTGTCAGCATGGCCTTTCTTTGCATTTTGTGGACTATGTTATGTTGATGTTGTAGACCCCATGACACTCCCTAAAGGGCACCGTGTGTGAGGCATATGCTTTTGCCATAGGCCTGTAGGCCAGGTGTGACATATGCCGGCCATCTGTAGCAGGGAATTGCATTCTGATGATCATATGTTCCCAGGCTTCCGGCAGGAGACACCCCTGGGATGGCACCAGTAAGTTGAGTGTGGGTTTTACTGACAATTGCTTTCTGTTACTTATGTGCCATCAGTCTGGGTGACAGCTAGATGCTGCTTAAGTCTAAGAACATGTTACTCCATTTCTATGGGACTATGGGGGGGGGTGACATGACTGTACATGTTACACATCTGCACAGACTGTGCTAATAATTGCTTAACATGTTGGTCCCGTGTGGCATGGTGTGTTCCCTATCTTTCAGACTACAGGCATAACAGTATCCACCACAGGTCAGCTTGTTCTGGCATAGACATTTGTAGTTTCAGACTTCTTACCTTTCAAAGCCATGCTGCCACTGCCAGATGTGCTGTGATATCACTGTGTAAACGTCTGTGGATGGGGATTTCATGGGTGTCACCATGTGGGTACGTTTGCCAGGCATTTCTGTATGGTTGTCTACAGCTGATCTGCTGTGTGGGGATGGTGGTGGGTATGGGACCTCACTTTGACAACCATGCATGGGACTTATGACTGCCTCCCAGTTATTTGGCTCACCACATATACTGCAGTGGTATTTGTCAACTAGGGTGGTGCTACATGGTGTGGGTAGAGCAGTACTGGGGATTCACATCCTGCTATCCCACAGAATTGTCAGCTGTCTACTGCTATCTGAGTTAGCCACCCCATTCCCTTATATGCTTGATCAATACCATAGATAAGCTATCAGAAAAGTCCACCCCATTATTTTAATTTGTTACAGAGATTAGCTTACCATGTGCCTGCAGCTGTAGTGAGGGTGGTGCTTGAGGGCTGACTATGTTGGATGCACAGAATACACTGCCTATACATGGTCAGGTATAGGTGGTGTGATGTTTGACATCCATTCTTTTGTATGTGTGAGTTAGAGAGAGAGAGAGAAAGAGAGAGAGAGATCAGTCCCTGGGGCCCTACAGTGTCAGTGTATGTGCAGTGTGTTGCCTCTTTGCCAAGGCCAGGGCATACTGGGCATGCCTCCATCTGCCTACAGGGGCAGGCTCAGGATGTTCCTCCTCCGAGTCACTCTGTGCATGTGGAGGCCTTGGCAATGATGGGGGGCTGTGTGGCCTTTCCCCATTTTGTTCCTGCTGCAGCTGTTTCCACAGGATCATATTGTGTAACATGGCACATACTATGGCCACGTGTGTACAAGTGGCTGGAGAGTACTGCAAGGCTCCACGGGATATGTCAAGGAAGCGGAACTGCAACTTCAGCATCCTAAAACACACTCTATAACAACCTTTGTTTGTGTGTGTGCCTCATTACGGCATTCTTGTGGGGGTGTGTGTGCATTTCTGATTGGTGTCATCATCCACAGCTCTACTGCATAGCCAGCATCCCCCACTGAATGGCCATATGGGATGTCCCCCTGGCAAACCACTGATACAGCTGTGAGGAATGTCAGATGTGGGGGTCATGATAGCTTCCAGGGCAGCCAGTACACACATTCATGATAATGCCCTGGGCCTCACACATGACGTGGCAGTTTATGGAGTGGAACCCCTTGCGGATTATGTAGACACTACCCCGGTCACCAGGTGGTGCTTTGATGTGGAGGTGCGTGCAGTCTATGGCACCTAGTACCTCTGGGTAGTCTGCTAAATGGTGGAAGAGAAGCATATTAGCAGTCAGCTCCTCATGGGTGCTGGGGAATTTAATGTGCTCCTCGGCATTTGTTCATATGGCATCCAGGGACTGGTGGAGTATCCTGGATGCAGATGCCTGTGAGAGCCCCATGATATTCCCAGTTGCTGTTTGGAAAGTACCTGTAGCTAGTATTCTTAGAGCTACATATACCTTGGTATCCACTGGGATGGGCTCCGCTCTGTTGTGGATGTGTGGTGAGGCCGGCACAGCTCCACAATTTGCTGCAGTATGTCCCTATCCACCCTGTAGCACTCTACTATCTCCAGATCATGTAGCCCCTGATAGGTTACCCTGACCTGAACACTCTTCTCCTCCTCCTCATAAGTCTGGGGTGGTTTTCAGCATTGTCCTCTTCACCACCCTCAGCCTCTTGCACATACTGATGTAAGAGAGCAACAGCAGCCCCTAACATTTTGTTAGATTTGACAGGTAAAAATATCCCTGTCTGTGTACACCAGTGGTGTAGAATTTTGGGAAAAAACAGACTAAAAGGTGTTAGCATATTTTATAGTGGTGTGCTGTAGATGCTGCCTGTGTAATTGGCTGAGTATGATACATTCCACCTGTCAGCTCTATTACTTGTATGTAAGTGCCTCTAGTCTGCTATTTCTCTTTTTTCTTGTTCTTCTTGCCATTTTGTGTATTTTTTTTTATTTTTGTGGTTTAAATCCTGGTGCTTGCCACGCACACCCATTTAGGCAAGGTAAACAAGGCTATACAACCTCAGACACACCCCCTTGCTTATATATACACAGTGCTGCCATTTTTTGTGTTTCTTTTTTTCTAGTTTAGGTCGCAGTGCATGTCACGCACACCCATTTAGCTAAGGTAAACACGTTTTAGCAGAAATGTCCCTCCCTGGACACGAACATACTTTTCATTTCATGTTGTAAGACATTACAGCCTCAGACACACCCACTTGCTTAGCTGTGCTTAACTAAGTGCAAACCCAGGCAATAGTGCTCTAATGTGCTTACAGCAAGCATGACAAACCCCCTTTTGATGTCATTTACTTTGCATGCTTATACAGCCATATTAGAGCACCTACACAGTTAGGTGCAGTCTGACACTTAGAAGAAATTTGTGATTCACTGAGATTTCCCTCATTTGCATACCCCACTGCCTTACTCCATAGTTACTGCGTTAACACTGAGCCTTTCCCCATAGCAACCACTGTTCCCTGGTATTGTTTTCATTCTGCATGCCATTGACTATAATGGCAAATTGCATGGTTTTCACCAGGAAAGGAGGTAATTAGCATATAGCAGTTGTGTCCATGCTGGAATAGTGTTTGAGCACTCCTGCACACCCTGGGAGCTCAATCCTGCATCGCTTGGCGGCCTTATTGCATCCAGCAGCTCCTGCACTATTCCAACACTCCATGTAGGGCATCATGAATCCAGATGATTGTTTTTTCAAGTAAAAATCTGATAAAGAACCACATAAATGTGCTACTGGTGACTGAAAAGAAGTGTGGCCAGTAGACATTGACTTATATATCAATGACAGATGTTTTTATCATCTGTCATTTTATGTCATATATTCTATTAAAGAAAACTCTTTTTGTAACATAGTATAAGTGAAAAAGTTGTGAAATGCGTACCTAGTTGGATCTGTGCACCTGTAATAATTATGGGTTCATTATCACAAAATCGACATTTCAAAATGTCGACTCACATTTGTTCGACACGAAAATGTCGAACTCCAACATACTCGAATGACCAAATCACTGATTTCTTTCTGACAGAAAGAAATCAGTTGGCCAAAAAACAAAGCCACACAACAACAAACATGTTTAAGTGGAGGGCTGTGCCCCCCACCCCCCAAACTAAATATTCTAACTCCAAGACGTTTGGGGAAAGGGCAGGTGTAACAAAATGGCCAACAGATTTCTTTCCCTCAGAAAGAAATTGGTGATTTGGCTGTTCGGGAAAGTTGGAGTTCGACATTTCCATGTCGAACAAATGTCGACATTTTCAGATGTCGATTTCATGATATAGACCCATAATTATGACCCACACTGCTGCACATTTATTTATTTAAATGTAGAATAAGTGATATACTATTTTGGTTACAATTTGGGTCTGATATAGTAAAATTAATGCATAATTTGCTTAACAGTGAATGTACTGGAAATGCAATATAGTAACATACATTACAAAAGTCATAAGCATTCATATTTATCTGTTGTAATAAAGTATAATAAAGAATCAGTTTTGCAAACTGGAAATGTATTAACAGATAAAACGTTCCTGTATCACTGGCAAAAAAACACCCAGGGCATTATGCACATTAGTATTGGCTAATAAGATTCTAGTTGTCTAATGATGTACTATGTTCTTCATCTGTAAATATGTTGTAAGTAATTTCTATGTTAAATTGTTAATCGCTATGCAATCCAATGTAACTACTGTCTGTTTATTTTACTGTGGAGCTTTTCTCCCCGGGCCTTCGCTGAAAATGGACCCATGTCCAGTCGGACACTCCCGGTCAACAAATTTAAATAAATAAATAAATACATAAATAAATAGTATTGGCAATATGTTTTGCAAAGTATACATGAAGTATGTTCTTGGAGTATGAACTGCTGGAAAATACCACCTTGAATTGGCTTGACATAGTTTAATATTATCTTACTGAATATCACCTAAAGAATTCTCTACAATAAGTTTAGATGTCTGAACTGATAAGTCATAGAAGTGATTTGAGAGAAAAGAGCCAAACCTTTATGAGAAAGAGATGAGTCTAAATTTACATAATAAAATTGATTTTAGATGCGATGTAAAAGATGTGTGCCAAAAACATGAGTTTAGCAAGAAGGGAGTTCTACTGCCTGGGACTGAAAACTAGTTATTTTGCTATAGGAGGTCACTATAGAAGAGAAAATTTAGAAGAAAGAGAAATTAAGTAATATGGTGCAAAGAGCAAGAGGAATATAAGTGAAATATTCATACATTAAAGAAACATAAACAGTAAAAAGTTATAGTAAGAGGTATAAGAGGAAAGAAGAAATGTGCTCATAATTAGTATAGGAAGAGAAGAAACAGTGAAGCTCATCAGCAGGTGAATTCTGTCAAACTTCCCCGATTAGTATCCAATGTCTGCAAAGGCTATTTGTAGAATGAATACCACTTTACCAAGCATGACACAAGTTTTAGGAGTATGGAGGCTAGAAAGTGGTAATTTGGAAATGAGATGGATCTATATGATAGTAAAACATGAGGAAGGTTTGAAATCAAAGACCAAAATAATAAAATAAAATAGCTTTTTCAGTAAAAGAGAACCCCAGCATAGAAGTTCAAACAATCTATGGGAGATTGGGGCAATCTTACTGCTGCAGGTAGATAGAGAGAAAAATAGATGGATAGATAGATAGATAGATAGATAGATAGATAGATAGATAGATAGATAGATAGATAGATAGACAGACAGACAGACAGACAGATAAGTAGATAGATAAAACTTCATTGTTTCACATTTTAGATATTCCAATGTCATTACAGTACAGATTTCTACAATATGTAAATATTAAAATATATGTATTAAACAGTGCTGTTAAATGTCACTTGTTCTATAATATAGGTAAATTTGCTCAACGTATTAGTGTAAATGTGTCATTAGTGGTGAATAATAACTTTGCTTTATCAGCATTATCTTCCTTCAATAAGAACATGTATATCTATGAAAACATTTTAACAATTTCTTAGTATATTCATAGTAGGGGCATGCAATAACTTATGTACTAATTCCTATTCACTCCTTGAATCACAAAGATAAAATTTAGATATTTAATATTTTGTTGTTTTTTTTCATCCCAAAGATTCTCTGTTAAGTTCACATATTTAAATACAAGGTATGCTGTTTTTTAGACGTCTGTTAAATCATTTAAGTATAAAACACTATTTAGATGAATTTAAATGTGTAGTTTAAAATGTAGTGTATCTAGACTACTTTACCTCTTGTTTTACTAACTTATTCATACATGTAATATCATTTTCATTTAAGTTAGACTAATCTTCTTCATGAAATGGTTAACTAGATATTTCAGATTATATTGATTCACAATATTCTGCGATGTATATGTCTTTTGCCCACTATCTTCCTTATTCCAAATTTCAAAACACTATTTGTTCGACATGAAAATGTCATACTCCAACATACTCGAATGACCAAATCACTGATTTCTTTCTGACAGAAAGAAATCGGTTGGCCAAAAACCAAAGCCACACAACAACAAACATGTTTAAGTGGAGGGCTGTGCCCCCCACCCCCGAACTAAATATTCTAACTCCAGGACCACACTACAGTTGGGGAAAGGGCAGGTGTAACAAAATGGCCAACAGATTTCTTTCCCTCAGAAAGAAATTGGTGATTTGGCTGTTCGGGAAAGTTGGAGTTCGACATTTCCGTGTCGAACAAATGTCGACATTTTCAGATGTCAATTTCATGATATAGACCCATAATTATGACCCACACTGCTGCACATTTATTTATTTAAATGTAGAATAAGTGATATACTATTCTGGTTACAATTTGGGTCTGATATAGTAAAATTAATACATAATTTGCTTAACAGTGAATGTACTGGAAATGCAATATAGTAACATACATTACAAAGGTCATAAGCATTCATATGTATCTGTTGTAATAAAGTATAATAAAGAATCAGTTTTGCAAACTGGAAATGTATTAACAGATAAAACTTTCCTGTATCACTGGCAAAAAACCACCCAGGGCATTATGCACATTAGTATTGGCAATATGTTTTGCAAAGTATACATGAAGTATGTTCTTGGAGTATGAACTGCTGGAAAATACCACCTTGAATTGGCTTGACATAGTTTAATATTATCTTACTGAATATCACCTAAAGAATTCTATACAATAAGTTTAGATGTCTGAACTGATAAGTCATAGAAGTGATTTGAGAGAAAAGAGCCAAACCTTTATGAGAAAGAGATGAGTCTAAATTTACATAATAAAATGGATTTTAGATGCAATGTAAAAGATGTGTGCCAAAAACATGATTTTAGCAAGAAGGAAGTTCTACTGCCTGGGACTGAAAACTAGTTGTTTTGCTATAGGAGGTCACTATAGAGGAGAAAAATTTAGAAGAAAGAGAAATTAAGTAATATGGTGCAAAGAGCAAGAGGAATATAAGTGAAATATTTATACATTAAAGAAACATAAACAGTAAAAAGTAATAGTAAGAGGTATAAGAGGAAAGAAGAAATGAGTTCATAATTAGTATAGGAAGAGAAGAAACAGTGAAGCTCATCAGCAGGTGAATTATGTCAAACTTCCCCGATTAGTATCCAATGTCTGTAAAGGCTATTTGTAGAATGAATACCACTTTGCCAAGCATGACACAGGTTTTAGGAGTATGGAGGCTAGAAAGTGGTAATTTGGAAATGAGATGGATCTATATGATAGTAAAACATGAGGAAGGTTTGAAATCAAAGACCAAAACAATAAAATAAAATAGCTTTTTCAGTAAAAGAGAACCCCAGCATAGAAGTTTAAACAATCTATGGGAGATTGGGGCAATCTTACTGCTGCAGGTAGATAGAGAGATGGATAGATAGATAGATAGATAGATAGATAGATAGATAGATAGATAGATAGATAGATAGACAGACAGACAGATAGATAAGTAGATAGATAGATAAAACTTCATTGTTTCACATTTTAGATATTCCAATGTCATTACAGTACAGATTTCTACAATATGTAAATATTAAAATATATGTATTAAACAGTGCTGTTAAATGTCACTTGTTCTATAATATAGGTAAATTTGCTCAACATATTAGTGTAAATGTGTCATTAGTGGTGAATAATAACTTTGCTTTATCAGCATTATCTTCCTTCAATAAGAACATGTATATCTATGAAAACATTTTATCAATTTCTTAGTGTATTCATAGTAGGGGCATGCAATAACTTATGTACTAATTCCTATTCACTCCTTGAATCACAAAGATAACATTTAGATATTTAATATTTTGTTGTTTTTTTTTTTCATCCCAAAGATTCTCTGTTAAGTTCACATATTTAAATACAAGGTATGCTGTTTTTAGATGTCTGTTAAATCATTTAAGTATAAAACACCATTTAGATGAATTTAAATGTGTAGTTTAAAATGTAGTGTATCTAGACTACTTTACCTCTTGTTTTACTAACTTATTCATACATGTAATATCATTTTCATTTAATTTAGACTAATCTTCTTCATGAAATGGTTAACTAGATATTTCAGATTATATTGATTCACAATATTCTGTGATGTATATGTCTTTTGCCCACTATCTTCCTTATTCCAAATTTCAAAACACTATTAGATAATCTAAGTCACATTTCTTACTAATAGCTATTCCATTAACACTCCTTCTTTTTCTAGATCAATCTCATTCCACAATATCTGTGAATGCTTGTGGCAATCATATAACCTTCTAAATTCTTTTATAATGTGGCTTGATAAGTCTCAAATATCTTCCTCCTGTCCAAATTTTAGCATCATAAACAGCTAATGGATATATCTTTGCTTTCATTCCAGTTGTTAATAGTATGACTGTCATCCCACCCACTGCAGCATCCAATCTCAAATGCAATGCAGACTTTGCTTTAGTAATTACAGTATAAGATCATCCCACCCACTGCAGCATCCAATTTGAAATGCAATGCAGACGCTACTTGAATAATTTTAGTATAAGATCACTGATTCTATCCCATTATTAATTACATTAAAATAATACCTATATATGTTAGTCTATTAACATTTTTCCCGAGTGTATCTCTGAAATAAATTGTCACCCTTTGCTTGCTGTTTTATTGAAAATCATCATTTTCATCTTAGCATTTGTTGGTAGATCTATATCTACCAGTCTATGCTACAGACATTTAATATATTTCTTTAATGTTACCTCCATTGTAAGTACTAATAGAAAATTGTTGCTGGTCTAATCAGAATACTATATATGAGACTTTGGGGGTTCTGTTCAAGCAGTTTTATTATGTACAAACACTTCAGGATTGAGGCTTAATAACTTTAACTTAGATAAACTTATAGACAAACCAGCTATTACACTCATCCATGCTCACTCTCTTTATGCACTCACAAAATGGCACTGAGCCTAACATGTGCTGACTATTTATATGCACATTTAGTCTATGGAATGCTTCTTAAAGATACTGCACACATATTCCATTCTATATCCTCCCTCTTTGAGAAACAAATCATGCAATGCTGATGACATTAATCAACATGCAATCAATATAAATAATTATTTGTTATAAATTATACAGAACTAAATACATATACACAAATATGTCAGGTTGTATATATTTCACACTAGGTCTGGAAATATGACCAAATCATGTGACACAGAAATTGGAATCAAGTCTAGCAACTGGGACTGTGTCTGTTGAATGTTCAACTTTTGGGACATCAGGAACATCATCAGGATTGGAAGTAGAGGTTAAGACATTCTGCAACAGTAACATTGTCTAGATTGCTCTGAGATCTAGAGTCTGTATCACAGGAACAATGCTGTGATATAGATTCTGATACAGGAAGAATATGTCTGCAATTTCTCCTGTACTCCACATCCTCAGATTCTACAAAGTAGGATCTCATCTCGGCACATATACCTGTTAATGTACCAATCTGGTTGAAGCCTTTCATTGCTTGTATCATCACTGTCTCTCCTTCTTTCAATGGACAAAGAAATCTGCTAAATTTATCATAGCTGGACTTCTGGAAAGAATGCTTTCTGGATAGTTGAGCTCTTATTGTCCTATTGTTCTTAGCTTTAGAACTCAACAAACTGGAACTGATAGGTAATGTTGTTTTGGTTTGCCTAGATAGAAGTCTCTGAGCAGGCAAGCCAAGTATATCATCACGGAGTATGTTTCAGAGATTAAGTAAATTCAAAAAGACATCAGTATTGTCATGCTTTGATCTCTCAAATAATTGCTTTGCACTCTGCACTGCACATTCAGCTAGTCCATTTGAGTGTAGATATTCTGGACTACTAGAAACATGTACAAAGTCCCATTCTTTTGCAAATTTCTGAAACAACTGACAAGTAAACTGAGTACCATTGTCAGAAATAACTTTGTGTGGATTACCATGGATTTAGAAATTATGTTTCATCTTAGTAATAACAGCACTAGATATTAGGTTTGGTACCAAATCGATCTCAAACCAGTTAGAATAAGAATCTACAAACACTAAGTAATGCTAATTATTCCACTTGAACATATCAGGGGCTACTGTTGACCGAGGTAGTTCTGGAAATTGACTTAGCTGAAGTGGTTCTCTTTGCAAATGCAGTTTATTACTATTGCATACTGAACAATAAGGAAGTACTTTATCAATATATATTGCTAATGAAGGCCAAAATACTGTCCTCTTATCCTTCTTTTGGCAGATTCAGAACTTGGGTGACCACAATGTAAAATTTAGACATATTCATGTTGTAAGTAAGCAGGAATTACAATTTTAGGACCTTTGTAAATAATGCCATCTTCCATCAACATCTCATCTCTGTAAGGAAAATAAGTTTGCACTTCAAGTAGTACACTAGACTGCTTTGATGGCCATCCAACATTAATGTAGTGATTGAGCTTTTGCAAAACTGGATCAGTCTTTGTATAATCTCTCAGCTCATCAAGTCTTGTGGTAGAAAAATTATACACTTTCATGACATCAAAGTTGAAATTCTCTGCATGAAGCTGTTCCCTTGTATTTCTGGGCAATCTGGATAAGGTATCAGCCAGATAAAGAAGAGTGCCTTCTGTATATACCATTTTGTAGTTGTACTTTTGCAATTTGAGCATCATTCTCTGTAATCTCGCTGGAGCTGAATGCATAGGTTTCTTTAAAATAGTAACTAAAAGTTGGTGATCAGTTTCAATCAGAATAGCTTGACCATAAATATAATCATGAAACTTTGAACATCCAAATACTATCACCAAAAGTTTGAGCATATTGCATTTCAGTTTGGGTAAGAGTTCTGGATGCATTGGCTACAGACCTGTCTTCTTGAAGAATGCCAAGACAAAATTTTGAAGCATCACAGGAAAGGGTTACTGGTTTATTGGCATCATAGTATCTTAATGTAGGTGGGTGGCGATATTCTGCTTAAGGTCTTCAAATGCTTTCTGGTGCTATTCCCACCGAGACCATGTAACATTTTTGCTCATTAGCTCTCTCAAAGGTGCTGTCAAGTTCACTGAAGTCTGGTATAAACTTGCCCTAATAGTTGATCATACCAAGAAGTAGTGATCATACCAAGAAGTAGTGAACATTATCTGGTGCTGGCATCTCAAGAATGGCTGCTTGCTTGGATGGGTCTGGTTGCAAGCCAGTTCTGGTAAATAAATTACCTACACGTGTAACTTCTGGTAGTTGGAATTTGTACTTCAGAGTATTGAGCTTTAAGTTCACTTCAAGTGCTCTGTCTAGAACTCTCTTAAGGTTTCTGTCATGCTCTGCTGCACTATTGCTGCCAACCAACAAATTATCTACTATTATGGCACAAGGACAACCAAAAAATTTGCTCCATTGCATACTGAAAGACTTCACTTGCAGAATTTATTCCAAATGGAATTCTGAGGAATCTATATCTGCCAAACAGGATATTGAAAGTAGTCAGTAATGAGGATTTGCGATTAAGCATCACTTGCCAAATGAACTTTCTACATCCAAGACAGAAAAAACACTGGCATTTGGTATTAGGGCTGTGACTTCCTCAACTGTACACATTGGATGACGTGGTCTCTTTAATGCTTTGTTCAAATCTCTTGGGTCAATACATATTCTGATTTCATTTAAGCCTTTTTTGTGGGCTGCTACCATGGATGACGCCCATTCAGTTGGTCTGTGACTGGACAAATCATACCTTGCTGCACCATTTTATCCAGCTGAGCCTTGACTTTATTCTGCATAGCTATCAGAAATTTTCTTGCTGGTCTGACCACTGGACTGACCTCTGGGTCTAACTTCATAGAATATACAACTGGAAGTTTGCCCAACCTGTCATCGAAAACATCAGCATTCTCTGAGAAAATAGATTCAGTAAAACTGGAACTAAGAGATGTACTTATGTGATGAACTTCTTTGGTAAAAGAAAGCAGATTCATTTTCAAACTGTGTCTGAGACCCAATAATGGCTGCACAGGTCTTCAAACTACATAGAATAACAAATTGTAGCAGTTCCTTGCCAAATAAGATGAAAGAACTACTGAACACTCAGTTTGAATTTCTACACCTCCATAAGCAACAAGTTTCACACAACTAGCCACATTGAGTTGTTCATTAGCTCTCACTTTAGCAAAAGTATCTGCTAACATAATATTACACTTTGAACTAGTGTCTACTTTGAGCTCGGTGGATTTACCTTAGATCTGGACAGTACAAAACACTTCATTTTCTGTCAACAAATTTACTGCATCAACCTTCTCACCAATTACTGCTACACCATCCACGTAGAATGTTGACTGCTGCAATTGTACTTGATCAGATTGCCTTTTTGAGTGACCCTTCTTTATAACTGTGTAAGGTGTACTTGATTTGCAAAACTTTTGAAAATGGTTGCAGTTTTTACACTTGTGGCATTGCTGACAAAATGCTAAGCATTTGTTTCTTTTAGACTTATGGTTTGCACCACAGTTGTGACAGTTAACAATAAAGCTGGATTTGGGTTTTGCTGACTCACACATGTACTGCATTGAGCATGCTCCTTTCCTAGAACTTGCTGGAAAACTATGTGGTTTCCCTGGTGGACCAGCAGGAGCTGTGACTGCCATGTGCTTTAGCCTGCTTTTGCTTGCCACATGCTACATACTTTGGTCTGGAGCCTGCTGAGACCATACTTTTATCACTTGCAAGCATACTTGTGTGCCATCTTCATGGATTTGGCAAATCTTAATAGTTTTACTCAACATTAAATAACTGTCATGAAGCAAAGTCTTTCTCACTTCAACACTATTAATATAACACACAAGTCTGTCCATTAGCAACTAACCTTTTAAATCACCAAACCTAC
This sequence comes from Protopterus annectens, assembly GCF_019279795.1. Lineage (NCBI taxonomy): Eukaryota > Metazoa > Chordata > Ceratodontiformes > Protopteridae > Protopterus > Protopterus annectens. The sequence continues at coordinate 661,376,028 of NC_056737.1, read as the reverse complement.
ACTTTTTAGCTTTGTTTCACAGTTCAGTTATGTAAGCTGCAAAATGTTCCCCTGGCTTCTGATCTCTTGTGTAAAACAACTGCCTCTCTAATGTAATATTTACCTGGGGTTACACATTTCCCTGAATTTACACTTCAAACACTTGGAGTCATTCCTTGATTCAGCCTGTACAACAATATGATGGTTTTCAACTTCTCCCTCATATACTGCTGGTGCATACAAAATTGACACTCTCTTTCAGTGGCATCTGACCCAGCTAGATTTAGCAACATGAATTCCCTGGTATATGCATCTTTGTCAGAATAAGCTGCTTGTATAAAAACATCATACTCTTACTCAAATACTCTCCAATTCTCAGCAATACAAGTAGTGAGGATTTTCAAACCCTGTCTGCCATATTAACACATGAACATACACACATACACATATGCCAGAAATTTATGCCAGTACTTGTAACTTTGCCCAATAGCACAAGACTCAGAACAACTGAACTTTGCAAAATAAGTCCCTCGGGCACTGTGATACTCTTGAAATTACTGTACTGTAAGAAATCACCTCTTATCAGTGTAAGAAGCATTTTGAAATAACTGCACTGTGCGAATGAATTGGGCAGAAGAAGCTCAGAGACATTTTGAAGTAACTGCACTTTGTGAATGAGCAATACACAGCACACTGAAACTCCCCCAAAATGCTGATACTTTGCTAAATAACTCTTTGCAGTGCAAGAAACACTCTAATGGTGACACTTTGCGAATAGACACACCCAGCACAATAAACTTTTCAAAATAGCTGGATTTGACTGAACTTTATGAAACAGTTGCACTTTGCACACTGATAACCTCTTCAGAATAAACACACAGTAATAAACACACACGGTAAGCACTCTTGCACACTTTGAGGTACTTTGAGTAGCTCTAGTTATGCTCTGAACACAATATGAAGTAGCAGTCATGCCAAAACAGAGCACTTTGCCAAAACATGCAGCCACTTTGCTTTATTTACACGTAATGTGCCCTTTTTTGCACTTAGTATATTTGTTTTTCTCATTTAATCTCTTTTCATGCCCAATGTACTTTTCTTGTGCTTGATTTACTCTAAACATGCCTGTGTTGCTTTAAACATGCACATTTTACTCTAAACACAACTATTTTGCTATGAACATACTCATTTTGCAATTCCAAGGTAATTCCTAATCCCTTATGTGGTTTTCTGACAATTGTTTGATCAAATGTCTTGAAGATCAAATGTCTTAATCTTAAACATTTCATGTCTCTTGCATGTTTAATAATGTGGTTTGTGCCCTCTTAATGCTCCATTTTATCTTTTTTATAAAATAAGCTGTCTGTGGAAGTTTTCATTACTTTTGGTACTTTTCTGCCTCTTTTCATGGTTGTTTCTCTTAGTTTACCTTCACTGTTATCTCTGCACCTTGTAGCTCTGAATATCAGTCTCTGGAATCCCAGTTCTGACACCATGTCTCTCATCTAGTCAGGATACAATAGATGAGACTTTGTGGGTTCTATTAAAGCAGCTTTATTATGTGCAAACACATCAGGATTGAGGCTTTATAACTTTAACTTAGATAAACTTATAAACAAACCATTACACTCATCCATGCTCACTCTTTTTCTGCACTCACAAAATGGCACTGAACCTAGCACATGTTGACTATTTATATGCACTTTCAGTCTTTGGAATGCTTCTTAAAGATACAGCACACATTTTCCATTCTACAAAATCATCTTCGTATTCAGTAAGTAGATATGTATTTTATTTTCTTTTTGGAGCATTCATGCAAACTTTAATAGAACTGTAAATATTAGTACTAAGAGAAAATCATCCACATATTCAGTAAGTAGATATGTGTTTTCTTTCCTTTTTTTCAGGGCAAACATGCTAACTTTAACAGAACTGCAAATATTTTAACAATATAGATTAGAAAGAGCCACTGCACCAAATAAAAGCATTGTCTCGCACTTCCTTATTAAATGACCATTCTTAGATATTTTGAGCAAAGTAAAAGTTAAAGTATACAATTCTGAAACAATGGTGATTAAATATCAGGAGAAACCCTTTTGTACATTACTTACCAGAACTTATCTTTTTAGATTACCACATGTTGGTTCTATAGCAGCAGGAAACACTTTATATGTTGAAATAACATGGATGCAGCAATCATTGAGTGTATCGAGGTATGTGCAAATTGTATACTGTACACAACTTATTATCTTGTCTTTTTTTTACATATCCTATCCACAGAACTATTGTGTTATTAATACTTGGGTTTTGTTAAGTATGTTTTAAATGATTTCATGGTCTTATTATGGCTACTTCATAGAGATTAGTTAATTTGGTCACATTTATCATCTTATTTATAAAACACATTTAAATGGTTCACCAGACTGAAGTAATACAATTTAGAGGATAAGAGTGCTTACTTGTGGTAAGTTTATGCTGTGTTCAATTTTATTTGGAAAAAAATGATACCCCATATTCCTCCGTTCCCGTGCAGCACGGAAGCACACCATGCATATTCATGAAGGCGTGCTACCGTGCTGAAATACAGACATGGTTCTGTGTACGTGTGCAGGGGGTGTGTCTGATAGTAGTGCTCTCACAATACACATGCCCCCTGCACACCAGAATTACTGTATGGCAATTTAAATAGAACGAGATCGCTCGTTACACCTCTCAACCTGACAGAGTAAGAAATCTGGCCAAAACCATAAGGGGCAATTGCAACTACAAACTTAGAAAGTTGATAGAATAACAGGATTAGCATTAACATGAATTTTCTGAAGGGTATGAAATACATAACGCACATCTCACAACCCTTTAGTGTAAGAAATCTGGACAAAGCTATAAGAGGTAATTGCCATTACAAACTTAGAAAGTTGATAGAATAACAGGTTTAGCATTAGCATGAATTTTCTGAAGGGTATGAAGTATATAACGCACACCTCACAACCCGTTAGAGTAAGACATCTGGACAAAACCATAAGGGACAACTGCAAAATGTTGCCATTACAAACTTATAGAAAGTTGATAGAATAACAGGTTTAGCATTAGCATGGATATTCTGAAGGGTACAAAGCAAAAAACGCAACAAATATTTTTTTTTCACATATGCAATAAAGTTTAAGTGTAGCTGCACGGGTGTGCCCATTGCTTAGCTACGCTTGCCCCAGCTGAAACACATAGGTAAGTGAAATAGCAATAGACATCCAACATAAACAGTAGTGTAATATTGTAGCAGTTAGAGCATATGTTTTGCATGTAGTCATTCATGGTCTGAGTCTTACCAAAGCCATTTCCATTTTGTATGTGAAATCATTACAATTTTAATTTATTTGTATATTTATATAGGAGGTAACTTATATTTCTCAACCAGAGTGCCCCATACAGTATAGTCCCACAAGAATAAATGTAATGAAAGCACATTGGGGGATGTCAGGGAAGGTAAACAAATTTATAATATGTAATGAATGATGAGTCAGTCCCATACAGATGGAAGTCCAATAAAATAAAACTTAAGCAATGCTAAGCATTGCACAGCTATGCTGACTGGGTATAAGCATTGAGTAAATATGAATGCTAAGCAATGAGTAGCCCAGCTAAGTGTATTTGCCCATTGGTAAGGAGTGCTGAACCTACCCCTTTAAGTACTGCCAACCTTAGCTAAGCAGGTTTGCCCATAGCTTAGCTTAGCTCAGCATATTCAAACTGTCCTATCATGGCAAAGGGCAAGAAATTGGCCATATTTAAACCTTGCAGGCAGGAATACAGCTCATAACTGATGATAGCTCCCCACTGAAGGCAGTATGGCAGGTGTTGGAGAGGGGATGCACTTTTGGGCATAGCGCTGGGGCATACAGGAGTCCAAGTTCATGGTAGGACTCATTGTAAAAAAACATGACGTGAGACTGCTACAGGACCAGTATCAGGGTTTCCAATAGAAGCCTGGAAAAGTCTCACTCATGATCTCACCAGTGCCACTGGTATCCCCCAGACTGGTGAGCAGGTCTGGCACCCCTATGCTGACTTGAAGCAGAGGAAGAGGGAGCTCTTGGAGCAGTGGGTCCAAGAAGCAAGACAGAAGGGTGATGTCCCAGCAGTGTGTAAGTATTCATAGCAATAACTGTTTACCAAAGTCCAGCCTATGTATGTGATGGATAGGTATGCATAAATGTATCTCTATTTTCATTACAGCTCCAGCTGAGTGGGTTGTGAACCAGGAAGCCCATGCCAGTAGGATGCAAAGGCTGTATCGCGAAGCTGGTGAGTGACAATCTAGCTTGCATTATACATACCAAATAAATATAAAGGAGTAGAATGTCACCTGGCATTATTAAAACTGGGTATGGTTTAAACTGAATAAAACAGACAATATTACAGTAATAATCTCAAATAGGTCATATATTAATAAAATGTAACTGCATGTGAATAAAAGTCTAAACCCTGGACTGGTTGCGTTTACTCTGGTATGGTATGATTTGAAATGGGTACAGGTTATGCATAGCAACTATAGCTGTGAAAGCATTAAACAATCAAGTCTCATCTGACAAAGCTAGTGCCTCTATAACACATGAGAATAACTGATATTACAAATGTCACGTTCCAAGATCTGATATCTGAATAGTAATGTTGTGTTAACCACTGTTTTCCACACTATGTTATATGAACAGGTATGTAATGCTGTAAATACAAAGTCGGATTGTACAACAAAGAGAGAATGAGAAAGAAATCATTCAAGGAAATGACAGCAGTGTCTCAATAGCTCACTGTAATGAAATGCACAGTTGTCATATTTTTAGCAGAAACAGCCACGGTTCAACTCCTGGGAGTGGTTGTAAGCTGTATGCATAATTTCAACTAGGATTTTGTGAAAATATGCAGAAACGGTCAGGTAGTATTAACAAACATTCCCTCTACATGTCTCCCAGGTAAGATAAGATATAAAGTACCTATAAGAAGGCTATAGTTATACTGTGTCCAACACCCATGGTCCAACTACAAGACTGCAAATAACAGCAAGATAAATACATACACCAAGTGGTCTCCCCAAGAAATATTTAAAAGTGTCATGCTGTCACAGCTACAGGTCCCTTGCTAACAACAACCAGGGTGACTGATAGAAATCAAGGCAGAATGTGTCAGTAACACATACACACACAGTATGAGTGCACATATGTAACCCTGGCTATGGGAATATGGGTAGAAACAGTCATGTAGTATTAACAAACATTCCATCAACAGGTCTACCAGGTAAGAAAAAGTTAAAAGTAGCTATAAGAAGGCTGTAATTATATTGTGTACAAGCATACCACTACCCAACCAAAGGCTATAGTTGTTGTAATAATACCTGTAGAGTAATGAGTAGAGCAATGATCATTAAAGCTGTGACCACTGCAAGAACCTACATTTGTTAACGGACATCTCTCTCTCCCCCCCACCTTATCTTCACCAATAATGTAAACACATAAATGAATGGGTATGTTTTCCACCAAACCTACTGCTGGGACATGCGTCCTGTTCTTCTAAAAAATGTTGAAGTTTATTCCAATTAATGTTCCCTGTTCAAATATCATCATTGGTGGCCTGTTGCTATCAATGTACCCTGCATGCTGGTGTAATGCCCACTGTGGTTCATTATATGCATGTGTTCTGTTTGATATGCAAATGTTCCAAATGTGTTATATTGAGTTAATGGGAATACTCATGCATGCTGTTATAACTAATCCTGGAATGTGTTAACAATTACTAACCAACATATGTTCTAAAACTACAAAACCATAGCACGTCAGAGAAGGCCGAGCATAGCGGATCTGCCTCTCCCACCTCATATGGCCATGGCAGCAGGCCCCAGCACATTTGGGACCCAACCCAGGACCTCCTCGTCTGCTGGTCCGAACACCACCATTGGGTGGAACCACTTCAGAGTATGGAGCTTGCCCCCCATCAGGCGCAGACAGGATCCTGTCACCCAAAGCCAGATCCAGAGTCTGGTGTGTAGCAAGCTCCGCAAGGAATTTGGAGATATTCTACACCAGCTTGAGGACTGCATGGTGCATTTAGAGGGTCAGCCTGCCCCTCCTGCTCAGCCACCAGCACAGCCACCTTTGGGGCTGTGAAGGTGCAGTGGTGACTGCCCATGTTTGGGGACCTCAGTCCCACTGTGTTCATTTGGGGGCTCACGAGCTTCTGATTACCAAACACCCCTTCCCTTCCAAGATGTTTATCCCCCACATGTGTCATATACTGCCCCTGTATGCTGTCTTGTCTATTTTCTCTGTCTTTCTACCCAACCTACCTCCCCAAATATACCTACTATCCTTCTCCAACATCCCACTCTCACCTTAAAAAAAAAGGCAATCTCTTCCCAAAAAATATTTCACCCCATATATAGCTGTCCATTTCACACGTGTCCTCTGGACACATGTAATCTGGTCTAATTGGCTTTGCAACACATTATTGCTGTCCGCACCCCTCTCTCAGTGGTTTGACTGTCCAAATATACTTCTAAATTCAGTATATATATGCACAGCTGTTGCTGTAGAAGAAATGGACAGCTATGGGCCTTCCCTACACCCCTCCTGCATATCCCTGTCTACTTTCCCTATTGTCTTTCCCTCAGCATGCCCCCTTTTTCACCACTTTCCTATCACCCTTTTTTCTTTTCTTTTAAAGAAATTAGTACAGGGGTAAGCGGGAGAAAGCTGTTTTAAGCAGTAGTAAGTGGGATTAAGCCTGTTTGCATGGGGCTAAGCAATGCCTACACAGATGAAGCACTTTTAAGGCTAACTGCCTGTAAGCAAATTTAACTGGAAGTTAGCATTGCTTACTGCCTCGCAACCCCACACAAACCCACTTACAACTACTTAAAAGTGCCTTAATCACTCTGTATCCAACAGCCCTTGTTCTGCCCAGCAACAAAATAATCAGCCCTTGCAAGACTTGAATCCAAGACCCTTCACACCATAGACACAGCAATTTCCCACTAAGCCATCTGGGCTGCAGATATGTCTGATGTTTTTTCAAACATATCATGCAGCACAATCATTCAACAGTAGGGAAAATGTATCTGTATCTGTATATATATATATATATATATATATATATATATATATATAGAGTGCAGTCAGACATCAGATCCATCTGACCAAACACTGTGTAAATGGGGGTGAAGGGGCCCAAACTAGGGACCTCTTGTAATTATTGCCCTTATCCCTCCCTCCACAGCATAACTGTTCTGCCTTGCAACAAAACAATAAGGCCTGCCAAGTCCTGGACACAGGGCTTGTAAACTATGATCAAAGCAATGTACCATTACACCATCTGAGCCCTACAAAATAGTGATGACATTCCAAATTTATCAGTTAGTACTGTCATCCAACAGCAGGGAAAGGAGTCTGTAGAATAAGTCAGGTAGTCTATATATACATGTATATATGTGTGGAGATGAATATATGTGGACAAATCTGTACATAATATATATAGATAGCTAGCTAGCTAGCTAGCTAGATATATAGATAGATAGATAGATAGATAGATAGATAGATAGATAGATAGATAGAAAGATATGTGTGTGTATATATATATATATATATATATATATATATATATCTATATTTATATATATATATATGTAGAGGGAGAGGTAGAAAGGTGGACAAATATATATATATATATATATATATATATATATATATATATATATATATATATATATGTGTGTGTGTTTGTGTGTGTGTATGTATATATATATATATATATATATATATATATATAAATATATATATATATATTATATGTATATGTATATGTATACAAAAATATACAGAAATATATGACTTCTACAAAGGCATGCAATCAGAGGATCATTCACACTTGAATTCTAAATCTGAAAATCCACTCACTGGAAGTATTTCTTAAAATGGGAAACAATGACATCTCTGATGTAACAGAGACCTGTTTACAGGCAGCAGGAAGCACCCCTACAGTACCAGTCTATAAATAATTCCACATTTGGCTGCAGAACATGGACAGAAGCTCCGAAGGTGGTGGTATTTTCATATTCATAAAGGATGCACACATCTGCAGAGTGGTAGATCAATATTATGTATTACAGATCCTGCAAGTGTAGCTGACATTGGGTAAGACTGTGGTTCAGGTTGTAGCCTGCTATATGTCCCCATACATGTGCCAAGACTGACACTCCATGTCCATAAACATCCTGGAGAACATTAGTGTCCAACCTAACACTATCATACTGGTTTACTTGAACTACCCCACCATTAACTGGGAAAGCTACTCATTTACTGATGCACATGCCCATCACCTCAACCTTGTCCTTCCTAACATGGGCGACTGCTGCTCTACACCAATAGTCAACTCCTCCCTTGTTATATCAGAACACAAATTAATCACCTTTGGAAATCCACTGCCCTCCTACCCCCCTGCACAGGTAACCACCATGGAAAGCCTTTCCAAAGTTAACTATGGCCTCATAAAATCAGAGGTGGTGAACCTCACAGCAGCCATGCAAATGGAGACTAGTTTCATGACAGCTGAATCAAACAACAATGCACTATGAACATGTACACAAATGCATGGTTACGACCTTACCGAATACAAATAGGACCCTCACCTCCAAAAAAAGGAAGCTGATCTGGTGGTCCCCTTCCATAAAAAGAAACTGTACAACAGAAGGAGGGAACTGATATGGAATAAGGTGAAGTCCCAAGACAGAAATAAAGCCTTATTAGCCTCAATGGAAAATTGAGATCCCTCATCAAATACTACAAAAATAGCTATGAGAACAGAATGGGAGCACATAGTAATGACAACCACAAGGCCTCATACAGTTATGTAAAGAATCTCCATGATGATACTAAGATTTGTTGTGAGCTACTAGACAAGGGTACCTACCCAACTGAGCCAACAAATAATGCCAATATACTGGCTGGCATCTTGACTGCAAACATTACCCCTCACTCCCCCACAAAGCACACATCACAATACCAGTACACCACCAGGCACACAGTATTACTGCAGCACAGGTTAAAACACCACTGTCCAATGCCAGGAATACAGTTTCTATGGAACCTGACAATATCCCTGGCTGTATTCTACATGAACTACAGAGTCACCTGGCACCTTACCTGTGTGCCCTGTTCAAGCAAAGCCTCATCTTAAGCTTTGACCCTACTGAATTATGCACTGCTATTGTCACCCCTTTCCACAAACAAGGTGTGACTAAAGACCCTGGAAATTACTACCCCAACTTCCTGACAAGTCTGTTATATGAAGCTATGAAATGCATCATCATGCTCCTAATAAACAGGGATATGGGAATCTGCAGACTCAGGATCCCACACAGTTTACTTTTGTGAAGGGTAGGTCATACCTGCTCATTGAAACTAGTCAACTTTTTGGCGGCAGTCACCTCAGCTGTGGATGAAGGCAAGGTGACACATACAGCCTACATTGATCAGACCAAAGCCTTTGATAGCATTCCCCACTCACTAAGCTCGGCATCAACCCCCTATATCACTAGGTGGGAACAGAGGCACAAACACAGTGGTAGATTGGACATACTGCTGTTATACATTGAGACAGTTGCAGATGTCACTGGGTTTTTGTAACATCCTTTATGAGGAGTATGATGTTGGTAATACCAATAGATGTGGGTATTTACTGACTGTATTCCCCAGAGTCTATAACTGATTTACCAAAGACACCAACTGTCTGGTGAACACACGAAACATAACAGGCAGACATGTGGCCAGTCTGTGGACAGCATGGCAGTGGAGAGGCATGTCAGAGACATATCACTGTGAGTCGTGACGTCACACACTAAATGCTTGTCCACACAAACCCGTCAATCTATCAATCCACCATGTATATAACAGCACTGATGACATATAATCTGGTCCCCATGTTGGTTGGCTGTCTCCACATGTCTTGTCCTGTGATGTATTGACACCCACTGCATGTGAGTCTGTAGGCCACCACCTCTGTAATGTCCCTAAAACAGGCAAGGAAATGGGGCAAGGCCCACATTAAAGAATGTCCCATATGTCGGAACTAGCAGCAGTGTCCAGGCCCACAGCACAATACAATGTGGGCACCTACATAGTGGTATGGCTGTATCAATACCTGACATCTGCACATCTGTACAGAAGACAGACAGAAAGTAGAGAGCCAACAGGTTATGTATTAGGATGAATGTTTTGAAAGATACACGTCTGAAACTGAAAGGTATGCCATTACACGACAGCAGTCCTCAATGACATGTCCAAAAACATAGTAGTCTACAGTTAATATCAGCATATCAGATTAATAACCAATAGGAGATACATATAAACATACAGCTCAAACACCAAGCACAAGATACTCAGTACTCAGAGTCCAGCTTTGCATGAAGGGGTGTATGGTTCCAGTACTACAATCTGCAATCTACTCTTACTTGAAAAAGCACTGTTAAAAGTACTAACGCAATGATACAATATGTGTTAAACTATTTCTGCCAGTCTGTGCACTGTAGCTGGTGCAACATGCAAGTGTGACTGCATATAACCTGGGATACTACCCATGTATGAAACAAATCCAAAGAATGTGATCACTGCTTCCCAGGGCTGAGCTATGCTACGCAGGTGTAAGCATTGCTTAAATGTAAATGCTAAGAAGATTTGTGCACTGGTAAGCAAAGCCTACATGTTGTAAGTGCCTATTCATTTACCCATATGTTATTACCACTTACTGTTGCACAAACCCACGTAAACACCATCACAGCTGTATCTCAACAGTCCTTGTTCTGCTTAGCAGCAAAAGAGACAGCCTTTCAGGTCTTGAACCAAGGACACTGCACACCATAGCCTATGCAATTTACCAGTAAGCCACCACAGCTGTATTGTTTGAGGACTTTTTCTCAAAGATACCCTTTATACAGCCAGTTTACAATAAGGACAAGACAAGTGTGCAATTAGGAAGGAATGGTATCTATAAATATATATATCTGAATAGAAACATACATAGAGAAAGAGTGAGATATGTAGGGAGATCTATATATGTGTACAGCAATATATAGATATATTACCAATAAATACTGAGGTGTACATGTATATATATATATATATATATATATATATATATAGATAGATATATCTATATATGTATATATATATATATATATATATATATATATATATATATGTGTGTGTGTGTGTGTGTGTATATATACATATATATATATATATATATATATATATATATATATATATATATATATATATATATATATATATATATATATATATATATATATATATATATATATATATATATATATATATATACATATACATATGTATGCTGTGCCCCCATCCCCCCAAAACTATATATATCAACTCCAAGGTTGGACAACATTGGGGAGGGGGGCAATTCCTGTTTTGCCTTGATTACTGGTTGTCGACCAAATGGTCTGTCGACCAAATGAATGTGGACCAAATGGTCTCTCGATCTTATGAAGTAGACCCATAAATAAATAAATATATATATATATATATATATATATATATATATATATATATATATATACATACACACACACACACACACACACACACACACACAGACACACACACACACACACACACACACACACACACAGACACACACACACAGACACACACACACACACACACACATATATGCCCCAAAATGCCATGTATACATGCCCCAAATTGCCCATAAAAACATATGCTGCTGATAGACCACCCACAATTGAGGCAGCATGCACAGTTGGATACAAAAGCAACTATGACACTCACATCTGCCCCCCCAGTCCAAATAAATAAGTGAACAGTATATTGCTAGAAAATCATGATTGGCCATACACAATGGCCAGACATAAAACAACCTCTTAGCAAAACAAATAAAATGTCTGACCATAGCAAAGAAAAATACAACAAGCCAGTAATTCACACATGTTCCTCCTGAGATCTGTACTTTCTGGCAAATAGCTGAGGATTGAAGTCATCAGGTAATGACAAACACTTGAGTTTAAGACTCCACATCCTTAAGAATATTCACCATAATACTAAATGTATAATTCTATGAACTTCCTATGTTTGCAACAGGAATATTTAAAGTCTATCTCTATTTATCCCCCCAGCATTTTAGGCAATGTCCAGATGTGATGCTCTGAGAGGATGTGAGGTGGGATCTGTCAAACAGTTATGACTGTGCCACTGCTAGGCCAGGTAATGGGAAGTTTTCCATATCCATGTTACCTGTGATTGTGAGAATGGCACGTTTGCCGTGTTAAGCTAAGAGACATATAGAGGACATCTGCATAGTAAAGTACTGCTGCAGACATGTGTATTGAACTACATGTGATATATTGAATTAATGACATTCAACTGTACAGTGTTATGCTGGACAAATATCTGTAGTCACATACACATATACCTGTGTTATGTCAGCCAAACCATTGGCAGTTCTGTGAGCAATGACACTGTAATATAATAACCTATTTATGACTGGTGGACATCTTCCAGGTTATCACAGTGATGTCAAACCCTACTGTGCAATCAAGATAGTAATGTATGGTGCAGCTATATTAATACAGCATTAATAATGCTGTCCCCTTTGACACCCATTTATATGTGCCACTGTCCAGTTGTACTGCTGTAACAGGTTGAGAAATATGATTGAGCAGCAAGACTGTAACTACAGTGTGCCATACTAACATACAACAGAAATGTATACCAGGTATCCCCTGAGCACATGTATGTATGCTTATGTTCAGCTGGAAGGCACACATCTAAATCACATTGGTTTCAAGCATTCAGGTACATAGGTTGTGCATGTTGCACATGTGTGTAATATCAGTGTCAGTGCATGCAACAGACAGAAATGTGTACAGCTACTGGTTGTTGCAGTGCCCTGATATTGATATGGGTACTAGAGTAGGCATGATATTCAGCTATTAATCAGAGAAGTGTCCACCTGTGTTATGACCCTCTGTCCATGCCTACTACTACCAGCTATACCCACACCTATATACAGTGGATATCACAAGTGTACACACCCCTGTTAGAATGCCAGGTATGTGTGCTGTACGACAATCAGACCACAGAAGATCATTTCATAATGTTTCTCATCTTTATGTGACCCCTAACCTGTACAATTCCATTGAAATACTAGGAAGGTGAGCAACTATTGCCAAGTGAAGATGTGCCATGATGTTAGAGTCCAGACCAAGATGGATGAATGCTGTTACTATCTCAAGAGGTGTATACACAACATATCAGTTTAAGGGTGTGCACACTCCTTCAACTGGCTTATTGTACTGATTATTATTTCCATATGTTTTCACAGACCCGATTGTTATTTTCAATTGAATTTTACAGTCTATAGGTCACTCTACAAGTGGGTACTGTTATGAAATGAGTTATTGTGGTGTCATGTTCCAATTGCACAAATACCAGATAGTGTATCAGGGGTGTGTACCCTTTATATCCACTGTAGCTATATGGGCACAGTAGTACCTGACCTGTATGTCCAGCCTCCACCAAGGTAGAGTAATGCCCTTTGGTGGACAGCAGCAATACACAAACCACATAATAGGTTGCTACATTGGCTGTACAAGGACACATAGGTGCAGGCAACAACTTTGAAGTATGTCCACCTACATCTGAGCAAGCATGTAAGTTCACAGGTGACTTCCTGTAAGGCTGACTATGACTATGAATTGGACATATCCACACCACCAAGGACAATTGCAACCATGTCTCCACATATGTTGTAAGTCACAGATAAAACAACACAATTCACCCTGTCCTGGGGGTAAAGAACACCTCATAAACACATGCCATGGATATAGGCAACCTGCATCACACAGGTTAGGTGGGAACATCGCCACCCTGTCCACCCCAGTTGTACAGGGAGATATGCCTATCAAACACACTCCTCCCCTCAGCAATGGTGAGCATGTACATATTGCCTAGTGATGGCAACAACAGATTATCTCCATGGGGTATAATAACATCAGTGTCTGCCTCCTATATGAACTCAGGCATGTGCTCAGAGCTCCATCACACACCACAGTCAAACAGACCTGCCAACTTCCACATACCAGCCACATGGAAGATTCCCACTGCCAACCCTGTACACAGAAATGAATGGAGGATAGATGATTATGCAATCAAGTGTCCAACATTGGGAGGAATAAGATAGCTCAGGGACAGGCATGTAATGCAAGCTGCTATAGCCATGATAGCTTGGAGGGTTTCGGTGTAGTGTGGATTATTTGCAAGTAATATCCACTGTTGATGTGCATTTTGACAACCGTATGAGGTTCTGTGACCTTTTTCCTGTTTATGTCTTCCAGGTAACATGCAGAGTGCTTGTTTACCAGCATTCTCTATTGGGGAAACAGACATCACCCAATATGTGATTGGACATTATGCCCTGTCATTTGGACAGAGAGCAGATGATGTATGGGAGAGGACTGCCCTGTGGAACAGTGTGGTCCACAGGGTAAATGATGCCGGCCTGCACAGCAGATCTTATGAGCATGTGCAGCATCGGGCCACCAACCTGAAATGCTATGCCTGTCAATGGGATGTTTCTGTAGTGAGGGACTGGCTAGCCACAGGTGGGGGCCCAGCCATCCAGCCCTCACTGACACCCACCGAGGAGCTCCTCACCACACTTGGGCCACACGCCGAATGCACAAGCCATAACACTGAGGGAAGCATTGTGGAGGTGGGTTGCACATACACACAGGATGAGGCGCTTGCAGATAAGAGCCTAGTGGGGATTAGTACACTAATGTATCAGTCATACATGTATATGTATTGTATCTACATGCATGTGTCACGTCTGACTCCAGTTATGGATGGGGTTTTCTAATGCACAGATGTGCTCATCTATGGTGAGGACAGGACAGTGTGTATTATTGCAGTTAGTACTGTAGATGTGCAGACATGCTGCATCCATCCTGTACAAAGGCCACATGTGCATCTGCTGACAATAACTCCCTCTCACAACTACCTAGGACCTTCTGGTCTGCATATGGGACAGCAGCTTAAAGCGGGTGAGTATGACATTGCTCTGTTGTTGCTTGAAAATGCCCCAGGCATGTGAAGCTCATTCAATTTACCATGCACACAACCATCAGTAATAGCTATATTGCTATATGTAATTGCTATATTGCTTGTTGTGCATGTTCACTTGTGCTGAGGTTAACTATATCGCATCACAGTGATCACCACTGGGGCCTATCTGATGTAAATTCAACATTCCTGTAGCATACTTCACAACTTGTCAGTGCCAAGACGTCTGGGCAGAGGCCATCAAATTGTGCTGGACAAATGGCCTAAGGTAGGGTCATACGTGACACATTACTGGTACACAGTGGATATAAATTGTGTACACACCCCTCTTAAGATGCAAGGTGTTCCTGTTGCATACTAATTAAGACCACAATATGACAGTCCACACCTCTTTCAGCCTTTAATGTGACCAATAACAGGTACAGTTTACTTGTAAAACCAAGCATCTAGACTCATGTATTGCACCTACAAGGCTGGCCACCTGCGAGGGCAGGAGACGTCCTATCAGCATGATGTTTCAGTCAGGTATGATACCTCATGCTGCCATATGTATCAGTACACTCACTGTGGCCTATTTGGCTATAATATCACATACATGGGCATTGTTAAGGCACACAGACCACTTCCAACCATGTATAGGTTTCAAACATATGGATATTCCAGACGCATCTGTACAGAGGACTCTACAATGGTTTAACCTGCTGCATGTAAGGTAGATGCTGTTACCACACTAAATAAAGTAATGGCTGCAGGAGGTGGTCACCAGCCGTTTATGGTATACACATCAAAATGGTATAAGCCACACAAGATATGATCCTCAAACAGTTGCCAGCATTAGGATTAGAACTCCTGCCTATTGATATATTCCTATTATAGTGGCATGCAGTTATTAGACGTGCCACAGAGCTTACACATTTCTATCTCTTCCAAAGGTACTTCTAAGATGAATGACATCAGCAGGTCTATGAAATTGGAATGAAGGGAAGTGTAAAGGATAGTACACATGTCAAAAATGGTATGAGCCAGACAGTACATGATTCACACACACATACATACATACACACACTTGCCAGCATTGGGATTAGAACTCCTGCCTATCTAGGTATTCTTACTACAGTGTTATACAGTTATCAGATGCACCACAGAGCTTACACATGTCCACTTTTTCCAAAGGTACTTCTAAGGTGGATGACATCAACAGGTCTACTAAATTGGAGTGAAGGGAAGTGTAAAGGGTAGTACACAGGTCAAAAATGGTACAAGCCAGACAGCACATGATTCACACACACACACACACACACACACACACACACACACACACACACACACACACACACACACACACACACACACACATTTGCCAGTAATGGGATTAGAGTTCCTGCCTATCTAGGAATGTCTACTATAGTGTTATGCAGTTAATGCATGTGCTACAGAGCTTACTGAAATTTCACATGGCCAAAGTTGCTAATAACTTCACAGTTTTGGTAAAGTATTACAAGTGGCAGATGGCCTGCCTTCTGTTCCACATGTACATCATGCTAGTTCTTTCTGTCTTGCACTTCAACTAGAGTTATGGCTTGGCACTTCACCAGGTTATTGTATCAAGAAGTGTGGCACACCTGGGAGCTGTCATCAGTAATTGTTCATCACAGATGTAGCCCCAGTACTTACTGGTTATGTCCACCCATCCTGGCATGTTTGAAGGGTGGTTATCTGTGCTTTCACCCATTAACCTGGTTCAATTATACATTCTGGGGCACTGTTGCAACTACCTCATGTACACAGACAGCCCTCCACTCTAAACTCCAAACACTCAGACCTGTGAGGGTTACCCATATATCACCCAATGTGGACATATGCACTCTCCAGCAAAGACTGAACTAGCAGGTCAAGAGGATAAGATCAACACCTGCACCACACCATCACCATGACACCCACTTTGACAGCCATAACATACAGTGAAAAGCCACACACCCACCTTCCCAGAGGCACTCAATGGACATTTACCTAAACAGCACAGACCAGCAAGGCAGACACCCACTCAGGCACTGTGACATGGCACATGCCAAGGGACACCTATTTAACTTACACAGTGTGCCCCCAACCTAAGCTCCTAAGGCTAACAACCTTGCACAATACAGTGATCATGGGTAACTCAGTACTGAGGCACACACATCCCACTTACTAAGCTGAATATGGAGCAGGTAACAGCCAAATATCTATCACATGCCAGCATCTCGCACATGACACAACCAGTCATGTCACTCCACAACTACGAGTATCACTCCATATCCATGTGGGTGTAAATGACTTGGGACACACCTCCCTGGGCTACATGACAGGAGACATGGTTGAAATCTGATTATGTGGTTCAGGCAGGTGTGACAGTATCCTTGGGCAGTGTACCGCTGTCACCCAGAATGATGCTGCGGTGCTATCAACAGATGATTGGCTGCAACATTGGCTTACATGTTATGTGTCATTCTCAGGGGATCCAGAACCTATTTGCTTGTGATGACATGATTGACAGAACCCAATGACTTGCCACAGATGTTTTAAATCTGTCACTGCTGGGTTACCAGATGCTGGCTAAGTGTCTTGCTACCCCTATGGTGCCTTATTAGGCAGTGTTCCGAATGTAATTACCACTATAACAGCTAGACATGCATGCAGTCTGAGGGTCATGCTGCTCAACAGTGGAGTTCAAACTGTTAGAATGCAGTCACTTATAGCAGTCGGAGTGGAGGACACATGTCTGCTGTAATGGAGAGGTTGTTCACAAGCAGCAGAAAGCAGACCTGCAGTATCAGGCTATGACACATTCCACAGCTGTCAGTCCCCAAACATATACCAAACCACACTTCCACAGGTGGTGTCTTCATATTAATTATGGATAGGAACACCTTCAAACTAGTATCCCATCATAATGCATTGGAGATACTTTTGGTATGACTGTCTTGGGGTAATAGTGCAATCTAGTCGATAACCTGCTATTGGTCCACATCTATATCTATAGACTGTCAACGCACATTCCTCAACACCCTGCCATCTATGATGGTCCAATGCAACACTGACATGGTATGAGTTTTCAACTACCCCTCCATCACCTGGGGAATGTAGCCAAGCACCAGTACAGTGGCCCAACACTTCTGGGATTCATCATTTCCATTTCCCTAGACCAGCTCATAATGACCCCTGGTAGAGGATGCAACAACCTTGACCTGTGTTGACCACTTAAATATGGGACTGTTGCTCATCCACAGATATCAATCCCTGCATGATGAGATTCACACAGGCTGTAATCAACATGGAACTCAACATGTCAGCCACAACCCCCACAAAGATAACCACCTGACAAAGCCTCTCCAAAGCTGACTTTGCAGCCATGAAAACAGGAGTGGATGTCCTCACTATACCTGTGGCAATGGGAAATAGCTGCATGACTAAGGAATCATACACATAGGCACTTTACAAACAGGTACATGAATGCATAGTACTAGCCAGAGCCAACAGAACCCAGACACTGTCCTCCAAACACTGGGAGACAATGTGATGGTCCCCTGCCATTACTAAAGTGTATATCAGAAGGAGGACACTGTTGCAGGGAATGGTGGTGTCCCATGACTGTTGAACTCCCTTATTATCCTCACACACTACTTTGGATCCCTCATGGAATCCACAACAGGCATCTATGGCAGCAGAGATGCAGCAGACACTGACGACAGTCACAACAGCCTTTGATAGTTACATCAACGACCTCCACAGCATTAAACACAAGTGCTGCGAGTTACTGCACAATGCTAATACCTATCCTGAGACAACAGATATTGGCCACAGTCTTGGCAACGCATTCAGTGCCAGCTTTACCCCTCTCTCCCCCCACAAGTGAGTGCTAAGTGAATGTGTTCTCACATGCTGTATCCCATTTCTGTTCTAGGCAGCTGTGTGGCACCAGGATGTGGCCCTGCTGCAAGGCCATGGGGTATGGCAGTGTGGTAACACATCCACAATGTCATAGGCAGGGTAAAGTATGTGCACAGTAATCCACGGTCTGTAACACATTGACTGCATATACCTCACAGATTATAGGGCTGAGGGTTGCACATAGGTATATGTTGATTTACAACATCTGTTGTAGAATGGGGAATGGTACATGTTCTGGTTTGGACATGCCTCAGATTGCTAATAACCACAGCCACAGGGGATATTCATCAACCAAACACACTGGAATAACTATTCACACACACGCACACACACACAAACACACGCACACACACACACGCACACACACACACGCACACACACACACACACACACACACACACACACACACACACACACACACACACACGTACACACACATATTTGCCAGTACTGAGATCCATAGGTTCATTGCTTCATAAGTGTGTAGTAGGTGAATGGGTCTGAAGGCTCTACAAGGCTAGCCCAAGGGAATACCCTGGCATCAGAACACATGAAAATAGTCCCCAGTGTGGCTCAGGAGTATAGTCACTTGAGTAGTCCCCAGGGTGGGTATTGTATTCCCCATCCACTCATCCAGATTTCTATTGTGGGTGGCCAGTGATGTGCACTGCTTCCCATGTATGTGATTTATATTACATAACATGGACAGTGTCTGGGTTGTGCACAAGTCCCACATGCAAGTTCTTTGAAGTGTGGAAGAGTGCTTGAGGTCTCTGGGGCATGTTGTGTGGACAGATTGGTATCGCCTGATGTAGCATTCCTGACCTCATTTGGTGAGACCTGGCTATGTAACTGAGATAGTGATTGTACCTACATTGACAGTGTGCTACAGGTATTCATTGGAGTTATTGGCGTCTGGCCATACAGGGCATGTGTATAAGGCATGGTATTCCCTTTGTGGAGTACATTTGCAGACTCTACAGTTGTTGCAGGCGTCCAGTGGGGAACATGTCAAAAGGGCCACTGTACACATTGATTGCACTACTAAGGGGAAGAAACAGGGTGCCATGTCTTTTTGCTTGCTGGATAACACACACTCAGTCAGGAGATATAACACATCAAAGTACTTTCTGATGTCAGTGGCACTGTTGTGGTCAACAACCATGTCGTCCACTACAATCACACCATGGGTACTATCTGGGAGGCAATATGCAGGAGAACTACTGATATAGTGGTTGTTGCCTAGCCAAGTGTGTTTGTGTATGATTCCTGGGTGGAGAGTGGTCTCTGAGTATTAGAAGGGTTGCCTGTATTGTTCATTAATCTATACTGTCATGTAGTCATTGCACATGGCACTAGACATTTAGAGCTGTGGATTGTCTACACCAACCTCTATGTTATTTGACAACTGTTGGCCTTGTAATGTGGACATTGGGACATATACTAGGTCCTCAACATAATAATTTAGATAAACCCACCCCCCCAATGAATCCTGTTATTACACAATCACACCAACCCCCACACACGATACTGATGATAGGCACACGCACACACACACACACGCACACACACACACACACACACACACACACACACACACACACACACACACACACACACACACACACACACACACTTGCCAGTACTGAGTTTTCGATCCCTACTTAGCTATGTATTGTTACTGTAGTGTTACGCATTTATCACATGCACCACAGAGCGTATAGGATGGATGTTGTTCCAAGGTACTTTTAAGGTGAGGAACATCAACAGCCCTTGCAAATACTGGCATTGGGTGATGTAGTGGGTGAGAGATTCCACAAAAAAATTACCCTACACACACATTTTCTAGGAGTGAGGTTCAAACCTCTATCTAACTATCTTTTTGAGCCATTATGTTATGAATTTACCACATGCACCACTGCCCTGACATGGTTTAGGGTTGCCAACAGGTACTTCTAAGGTGAATGATAGCTGCAGGACTGCTAAAGTCAGGCACTGAGATGTGTACTGGGTGTAAATGGGGCCAAAATCTTTGAGATACAGACATATATATGTAGACATATGTACACAGAAACACTTGCTAGGAATAAGAGTCAACCCCCTACTTATGTTGTTATTACTATTACATTGCTTCACATTTATAGCACGCACCACAGAGCTTACATGTTAGAAAGCTGTGCAAAGGTATCTTTGAAGGTGAGTGACATCTGCAGCAGTACTAAATGAGGGGTAAGGGGAGTGTTGTACGTGTGAATAAACACAAAATCAGGTTTTTACAGAGATACACACACAAACACTCACATTTACACAGTTGCCAGGATCAGAATTGGAACTCCTACCTGGCTAGTTTACTACACTATAGTATTCCTCAATTATTGAAAGCACCACGGAACTTACATGTTAGAGAGCTGTCCAAAGGTATCTTTGAAGGTGAGTCACATCAGCAGCAGTGCTAAAGGAGGGATAAGGGAAGTGTTATATGTGTGAATGACCACAAAATCAGGTCTCTACAAGGATACACACACTCTCTCTCACACAAACACTCACATTTACTAAGGTCAGGATTGGAACTCCTACCTAACTAGGTTGCTACACTATAGTATTACGCAGTTATCATAAGCGCCAAAGAGCTTATATGTTGGAGAGCTGTCCAAAGGTATCTTTGAAGGTGAGTGACATCAGCAGCAGTGCTAAAGGAGGGGTAAGGGAAGTGTTGTAAGTGTGAATGACCACAAAATCAGGTCTCTACAAGAAAACACACACTCTTTTTCACACATTCACATTTGCACAGTTGCCAGGATCAGGATTGGAACTCCTACCTAACTAGTTTTTTACACTATAGTAGAATGCAGTTATCTCAAGCAGCACAGAGATTATATGTAGGAGAGCTCTACAAAGGTATCTTTGAAGGTGAGTGATAGCAGCAGTGGAAAAGGAGGAGTAAGGGAAGTGTTGTAAGTGTGAATGACCACACAATCAGGTCTCTACAAGGTTACACACACTCTCTCACACAAACACTCACATTTACACAGTTGCCAGGATCAAGAATGGAACCCCTACCTAACTAGCTTGCTACACTATAGTATTATGCAGTGATCGCAAGTGCCACGGAGCTTATATGCTTTAGAGCTGTCCAAAGGTATCTTTGAAGGTGAGTGACATCAGCAGCAGTGCTGAAGTAGGGGTAAGGGAAGTTTACTGAGTGTGAGTGGCATCAACCGCATTCATCTAGGAACACACACAGTTTTACATTTGACAGGACTGAGATTACAACTTCTACATGGATACCTATTTGTACTTTATTGTTACAGTGTTATCACAAGCACCACTGAGACTATAGGTCTGAGGGTTAACCAAAGGTATTTCTACAGAGAATGACATAAGCACATTATGTGAGACAGGCCAATGGGGTGTGTAGTGGGTGGGATAGGCCTCATAATGGGATTCCCTCTGTCGCTGTCTGTCTTTCCCTTCCCCATATCTCTGTGCATGTATGTTTGACATATTATATTATGTTGGCCTTAGATATGTGTGAGTAGTCCTATCCATTGTGTGTGTGTGTGTGTGTGTGTGTGTGTGTATGTGTGTGTGTGTGTGTGAAGTATCAATGGTGTACAATTTGGTGTGTGTGCACAGACAGCTTTAAATAACCCATATCTGTAGTTCACTGTGTTGTGAGACATAGGCTTCATTTCTCTATGTGTAGGAGCATGCCCAGTATGACCTTCTATATTGAGTGTGTGCATCCATTCCACGGAGGGTTGGACTCCAGTTCAGGGTTTTGTGTGCTACTGCTACACCTAGCAAACTGTTTCTACAGGATATCTGTAGATACTTTGCCAATATGGAGACACAATGGGCTTAACATATGAGGGATACTGTAACTATTGCTGTCTGTGCTGCTTGTGTGGCATGTTTGGTTGTAGCATAGATTTTCTGACATATGTACTGTTTTATGCTGTGATGTGTCATGTCATCAACTACTGACAGTTATCATTCTTTGCTCACAGTTATTTAGCGGGAAATACAAGATGAATGAAGCTGAGACCAATATTTTGAGGCATATAAACTACCCATTCTGGCACACACCTGCCAATGTGGAGGGGTAGCTACAGACAATAGACTGCTGGTTCTGCTTATCTTGTGCTTTTCTCAACTTCACAGAATGGCCAGATCCTGCTGGGACCATACCTCTCAGCTGTACAGACACACCCAGGTTATCCAGAAACAGAACTCATATATCTGGTCAGTTTACCTTCACCTTGTGGTTTACAAGTGGTTTTGTGGCTATTCATTCATGGGTTTGCAGTCGGGACTAGTATGGGAAGGACATTAGTTTCAGACTTCACACACTCCATGACATCCATGCTTCTGCACCCCCTCTGTTATTCTCTTCACAACCTAACATTTGTAAGCAATATCTCAGAGGTATCCCTATAGTTGGGCCTTTATCCCAGTAGCATTTATGGTCTGATCCACAGTCCCTGAAGTAGGACATGGGGAAACATGCTACTGGAATTTGTCAACATGGCCTTGCATTTGTTTTCTATTTATTGTGTTAGGTTGCCAGTTGGGACCCCTTGACATTCCGTACATTGGCACTATGGGTGAGGCATGGGCCTTTGCCAGATGACTGTAGGCCATTTGAGAGTGCTGCAGGCCATCTGTTACTGCATTTCTACATGGGGTCATGGGGGGTGCACACCTGCAAAGTTTAACATTTGAATGACTGTACTGGTATTTTGGTTATTCTGTTGGCTTCCATTTCATATTGTACTGTGACTTATCATGCAGACAGGAGGCATATCTGTAGAGTATACATGTTAGATCTTAATGGCATATATTTCAGTTTGAGAATTCTTACCCTTCAGAATTAGAGTGCAACTGCCAGACCTATTGCAATATGTCTCTGTAAGTCTGGTGGGGGGCTGTTCACCACTGCCATAATTTGGGGACATTAGCTCAGCCTTTCTTCATGGTCATCTACACCTGTCCTGCTGGGTGAAGCTGGTGGTGGGTATGTGACCCTCATTGACATCCATGTGTGTGACCTATTGACACGCACAGTTCTTTGGGCCATCACATGCACTGCGGTGGGGGTTGTCACATTATGTAGTGCTGCCTAGTATTTTGACACCAATATTTGTTATCAATTTCCTGCTATCCCATATAGCTGTCTGCTACTATCCCATTCAGCCACCCAATTCCCTTGCATGCTTGCATCCATATCATACATACAAGTACGAGAACATACTACTCTATTCAGTAATTGATAGGAAGAGTGACTTAGCTTGTTGCTGGGCCAGTATCGAGTACAGTGCTGGAGGGCTGACTATGTTGGATGCACATAGTACACTGCCTATAAATGGTAAAGCTCAGGTAGTGTCATGTTTGGCATCCCTTTTACTGTATGTTCGGGTCGGAGATAGGTATCAGTCCCTGGGTCCCTACCATGTCAGTGTGTGGTATCCTTGCCTCTTTGCCAAGGCCTGGGCAAACTGTGCATTCCTCCTTCTGCCTACAGGGGCAGGCTCAGGATGTTCCTCCTCCGAGTCCCTCTGTGGCTATGCTATCCTTGGCAATGTTGGGGGGCTGCGTGGCCCTGCCCCATGCTGCTCCTGCTGCAGCTGTTTCCGCAGGATCATATTGTGTAGCATGGCACATACTATGAACATTTGTGTACATGTAGCTGGAGAGTACTGCAAGGCTCCACTGGATATGTCAAGGCATTGGAACCGTGACTTGAGCATCCCAAACACATGCTCTACAATGATCCTGGTTTGTGCATGTGCCTCATTATGGTGTTCTTGTTCAGGTGTGTGTGCATTTCTGATGGGTGTCATCAGCCATGGCTCCAGTGCATAGCCAGCATCCCCCACTAGATGGCCATATGGGATGTCCTCCTCCCCCAGCAAATTCCTGATACAGCTGTGAGCAATGCCAGATGTGGGAGTCATGATAGCTTCCAGAGTTGCCAGCACACACATTCATGATAATGCCCTGGGCATCGCACACAACCTAGCAGTTGATGGAGAGGAAGCTCTTGCAGTTTATATAGACCCTGCCCTGCTCACCAGGTGAGCTTTGATGTGGATGGCATGCAGTCTATAGCACCAACTACCTCAGGGTATTCTTCTATATGATGGAAGAGATGCATACGTCTGGTCAGCTCCTCACAGGAGGTGGGGAAATATATGTGCTCATTGACATGTTGTGTCATGACATTCAGGAACTGGTGGAGTACCCTGGATGCTGATGCCTGTGAGAACCCCATGATATCCCCAGTTGGTCTTTGGAAGGTACCTGTGGCTAGTATTCTTAAGCCTAGACATACCTTGGAATCCACTGGGATGGGCTCCCCTCTATTAGTTCTGTGTGTGAAGACTGGCCGGCACAGCTCAATGATTTGCTGTAAAATGTCCCTGTCCACCCTATAGCACTCTACTATCTCCAGCTCATGTAGGCCCTGGTAAGTTACCCTGGGTCTGTACATTCTTCTCCTGCTCCTCACTGTGGGTTGGTTTTCAACATTCTCCTCCTCACTACCCTCAGTCTCTAGCACATATTAATGGAATAAAGCAGCAGCAGCCTCTAACATTTCTAGTTAGTTTTGCCAGTTACAAATCTCCTGTCTGTGTACACCAGTGGTGTAGAGTCAGTCTGTAGGGTGATTGCATACTTTATATTAGTGTGCTGGGCTGCTGCATGTGCAATTGACTGATTCTGATACATTCCACCTCCCAGCTATGCTAGTTCTCCTTGATTGCCTTCCTACTGCTGATTCCCCTTCCCAGTTCCTCCCTATTTAAGCCCCAAGGCATGCCGCGCATACCCAGTGCTCATATGTAAACAGCTCTGTCATTTCCTCTTTTTTTTTTTTTTTTTTTGTTGGTGGTGCACACACCCATTTAGGCTATATACACAGTGCTTTGGCACATCTGACACACCCACTTCCTTAGCTGTGCATAGCTAAAGGCAAACACAAGCCACAAAGCTCCAATGAGCTTACAGCAAGCATGACACACTGCCTTGTAAAGTCATCTTTCTCTTAGACTTGTACTGTTGTATTCCTGTACCTACATGGTTAGGTACAAGCTGACACTTTAAAGAAATATGTGATTCAGTATAACTCCACTCATTTGCATTCCCCAGTCTGTAGGTTGTTAGTTTCTGCACTTAAATGGACCCTTTCCCCTTGACAACCAGTGCTCACTGGTATT
Source organism: Protopterus annectens (assembly GCF_019279795.1). Taxonomy (NCBI): domain Eukaryota; kingdom Metazoa; phylum Chordata; order Ceratodontiformes; family Protopteridae; genus Protopterus; species Protopterus annectens. The sequence continues at coordinate 661,349,759 of NC_056737.1, read as the reverse complement.
GTTTACATTCTGCATGCCATTGACTATAATGGCAAAATGCAGAATTAACTTAAAATTGACTTTTCTCACTTTTGTTTTGGCACAATCCCGTTTGCACGCTGCTGCCCTAAGCTTAAATGACCAAGATCGGCCAAAAGAAAAAAAAGTTGAATTTAAAAAAAAAAACTTTTTAATGCCAATGGCCTTATATTTGGCCATTGGCATGTGTATTACACATAATACATGCTTTTACATGAGCTGTCATGCCTCCGTTTTGTCAAATGCAGAAATGTATTCGGTTACTAGCCAAATACATTTCTGCACTGACACTGCTCTAGCACGGAAACCTGGCAGCTTGGCAGATCACAAAATCACCTCATTTGCATGGTTTTCACCAGCAAATGAGGTGATTTGCATCAACATTGTTGGGCCGCTCATGCATGTGAAAATGGCACTTTCCTGGATCGCTCGGCAGCCATGTTTGTGCAGGAGCTCCTACACTGTTCATCCAGGGAAAATCAGCCTTCATGAATCCCAGAGTATATGTTTTTGTGATCATATTTTGCTGTACATTGGCTTCACCTGTGTATGTTAGTTATAATTCCGTCATCATGTAAGTACTAATAATTGGATGTGTGAACCTATATCATTCCTGCTGCATCTCCTACTGACAAGGGTGAATCTTTCTTGATGCTACTGCTGCATCTAGCATATCACCAGAGACCATTTCTCTGAATATATCTAAGCCTGCTGTGTTATTCCACTTACCAGTGTGTTGTGTGTCATGGCCTGCATACTAATTAGGTGACAAAGACAGGTCACGTTTTCAGCTCTTTTCCTCTCATCATCTTTTGTTGCATGCCTTTTAAAAGCAAATTCTTTGTGTCCTGCACCCTGACAACAATACTATCTAGTTCACTTGTTTTCAATGCCTTTTCTGTTTCTCTTTTTTGTATTGGCCACATTTGGATGTTTTAATGAACTCTGCTGTTGTCATAAGGATCATGTTTACTGAATAATTTATTTTATTACTATTGCTGCTACTGGTTCAAGTCCATAACAGCTTTTTATTGTATTCTGAAGTTCATATGCACACTTAGAAAAAAAAAAAGAAGTTCATATGCAGACTATCTTATATGGGCTGCTGCATTCAGTTTTACTGCTCATTTCAAATGCTCCTTGCAGCCCTATACATAACCTATTTTTCATATGTTTTAATTGTGATCCATAAAGCATATTTTACCTTCAACATATACATAAATACAGTTTTAAACCTTCTTTTACCAAGGTTTCATTGGAAATATGAACATGTCCCTTAAAATATTTTAGCACAGCAGCTTACGAAAACTCATCAGTAATTTTATAACATTAGTGAACAGTTTAAGGGATGAAACCTCTTCTGTTATGTGTGCTGTTATTTGTCTCTTGACAGTTTTGTAGTTAACATACTTCTCTCTTTTATCATAAATCACTTTTAATGTAAATACTTTCTCCTGAATTATTTACAATGGGTGGTCCATTTATGGCCTCTTAATATTTGTTTTACTTGATATGTGGATGATGAATTCTTAAAAGTAGTCTTTAAAGAAAGCATGCAATACAACCGTGATCACCACTATTAAACTGAATACCTTTAGTACCATGTAATGAGTCTGTGTCCTTATGAGACCACAGCAATACATTTAACAGGCTCTCTTGCCTTTAGTCTGAAGTTTGTATACTGGGTTAAATACAGTAGATCTGTGTCATGAAAAATTATTTACTGCTTTGGTTTATTGCTTAATGAAATTTGCCTGCTGATGTCCTAATAATTTAAACTTCAAAACAATATTATGTCACCTGGTCACAGCTTGCTGCATTGCTCATTTAATGGTTACAGTGATTTAACTTCTGGACAGCATGATCCTTTTGAATTCTTTTTGTAAGAATGCAATTGTGCAACCTACATTATTACTAAATGTATTGCCATCTTAATTTTGTCAGAAATGTTGCATAACAATATCATTAGACATAAAACTTGCCACACTGTCTCTTCTCCTCTTTTGATTTAAACTGCATACTTAATTGTAACCTTTCTGTATTTTGAACTCCATATAATGTAGTATCCAATGCACCCATCTTTTACCTTTTTTAAATTTTCTATGGAATTCAGAATTGTTTTCTCTGCCTATACTAATTGCCCATTATTGGTTGGGCAACTAGGGAGACAGAGAAATTCCAATTCAGAGACATGATATAGTAGTCACAATAAGAAGGACATCATTAGTTGTTCATTAATATGTCACACTGAACTGAACACTGCAGACTCAGACCTGACTGTGTTACTAATCTACACATCAGCTCATGCATTGCATTAGCAAAGACCCAACCACACACACACACACACACACACACACACACACACACACACACACACACACACACACACACACACACACACACACACACACACACACAATTTCTTTCTCACTCTCACACTTTTCCACACATACACTCACATTCATTCATCAACAAATGAGGCCTCCACACTCAAGGAAAGACTCACACATACACTAGCATACTTGATCCAATACACACACACACACACACACACACACACACACACACACACACAAACACACACACACGCACACACACATGTAGTTTCAACATGTCGTATCTACTGTACTGCTACCACCCACGTACATACACATACGAGCACACACGCACACATGTACCAACATACACGCTTACAAAGTTGCACACACAAACATTCATCCTCATAATCCTCTACCTAGCACCTGTAGAGTGACTACCCAGGCAGACAAACACATTTATTCATACACGTATGAACAAGCATTCAGATGTCCTGACATACATAAACACACTCTCAACATGCCTTTGACTCTACTGTACTTACCTGCACTATGATAAGATGCACTACCATAGGAGTGAATGGGTGAGTCCTGTCTTTTGATGGCATTCTCATCCACTCTAGAGCAAATTTTTAATCAGCATGAGTTATCCTCTAAATTGCTCAGTCAAATAATTTGCAAACTGTGAACATTTCCAAAGGACAGCACATGAACTACCACAGTAGTGCACAGATTTACTGCTGAGATTGTTTTCTACAATGATGCCACTGCAACTGTAAAACCTCAATGGTAGTGCAGTCTTAGAATCTAAAAATATTAGTGCAATGAAAAACCTTCCAGGATAAGGCTTCCATATCATTCTGAAGCCCGGAGTTTGTCCTTGGAAAATGTCTACCATTTTTTTCACCTTCTGTTTTTTTGCTGTCACTATTATATGCGTAATCCATACTACATAACAGTTGAACCTTCACTTTTATTCTTGTTTTCATTACTTTGCTTTAATATATTTGTGCCACTTTCTTATTATATTTTTCAACAAATGTAGTAAACTTTAAATAAATATGAACTTTTATGCAATTTGTCTGAAGACCATCTTGTTCAGTATAGGATATTTTTCATTTTTTCTGCTAGGTTAGCATTTTTATGTATGGTCTTCTTTTGCTGCCACAGACCAAGTTAGAAGTGGTTTCTTCCTGTAAAAGTACTATTGAGTTATACACCAGCACTGAGAAAACATGACACCCGGTGTCTTTCCAGGGAAAACAACCTATAATACAAATAACATAACAAGTCATAGTTATCTTATTACATTATATTTTGTTATACAAAAAATCAACAATAAATATATGTACCGCAATTATTACTTTATACTAAGGAATACTGCAGCACTGCAAAATTATCAAGAACGTTTGTTAAAACTCGTCATAACAGTGCAGGTGTAGTAGACTAAAGAAGTGGTTAGATGACCAAATTGTCCAAATTAGTAGGATATATCTGCAAAGGAAAATAACTCCTATAAAAGTTGCTGATTACCAGCATTGCTTGGAGAAAATATAAACATAACTTTCGTTTCCTGTGATCTCAATATTACCTGTTGGACTAATCACCATTTGTTTTCTTTTCTTATAGTTTAACAGTTGTTTATAGTAAATGCAAAGCATTCCGACCAGATTAAATTTTTTTCTATAAGATATATCCCCAGTCAAATCCAACTGTTTATCCACATATCACATGTACCCAACAGAGTATGTTACTTTCTCTTAAATCTCATAAATGTTTTTGCTGAATCAGCATTTAGGCAGCATTCTGTTCATGCATTTATTATTTGTTTGACTGATAAGGAACTAGATCTACATAGACTATCCACCAAAGGAAAAAAAAGGCCATTCCTATTGGCAGGGGTGCCAATACCATTCAGGTCCAATTTCTGGGCCCTGACCTTGACTCTCCTTCCACATATTTTATTAAAAAAAAATTCTTCTTTTTAATTGTAGTAAACTGCTTGCTACAAATAAATCAAACAGTTTTTGCAGTTTATACTTTGCCTGCAGGGAGCCCTACAGTGTTCAGGTTTTAGTTAAAAAATGAGATATTTTCTTTATTTTTAACTTTTTTTACTTTTAAACTGTAGGAAACTGCTTGAAACGATGTAGTAACCAGTTGCTAGAATTTTGACCATGCACAGAGTGCTACAGCACTCAAGTATGACTGTCAATGCATTATTGGCTTTTAAGAGCCTATATTGTATTAAAGAGAGATCTGGATCAGCTGAGTGCACCCCCCAGCAACACTTAACACTTTTCACCTGGGGCACTTGTCCCTCTCACCTCACCCTAGCTACGCTAGTGTATATACATATTAAATAAAGATACACCTGGGGATTTAATAAAATCCATGTCAGAACAGTGAGTGGAAAGCCTACATGGAAGGTACTGTAGACGTGTATGCGGATCCCCCTTGGCAGTGCACCTTGCATATTAATGAAGGTGCATTACTGAGGGAGAGCCATGAAACAAGTTTAGTGAATAAGTGTAGGGAGTGTGTTACTGTGTCCGGAGATGTATAACACACCTCCTGCACTGTCAAAGTGCCGGATAGCAATCTATGTATAAGAAATTCTTCTTCTTCTTTCGGCTTTTTCCTGGTTAGGGGTCACCACAGTGGATCATCTGTCTGCTCATGATTGGCAGTGGGGTTTTACGGTGTCGAGTTGCCAGCCCGGCACCCAACCTTCCACAGAAGGCACACACACACACATACTCACACCTAGGGCCAATTTAGAGTGTCCAATCTACCTACTGCATGTCTTTGTGATGTGCGAGGAAACCGGAGCACCTGCAGGAAACCCACACAACCACAGGGAGGACATGCAGACTCCACACAGAAGGCATCCCAGCCGAGAATCGAACCGGAGAACCTCTTGCTGTGAGGTGGCAATGCTAACCGCTGCACCACTGTGGCCACCCGTAATGTATGTATATGCAATGTATATGCGATAAAAAAGTGAATTTACTTTAATTTTTTTTTTTGTTTGCATGGCACAGTGCTTAGCTAGGTACATGTGCCAGACATCTAAAAATAGAAACTGGATACATTTAATTATTTAGGAAAGGTCAAGTTTAAGCATAGCTGAGTGGGTTTGCATGGTGAGCCGCAGTGCTTAGAGGTGCTTAAACATAGTGGATACATATATATATATATATATATATATATATATATATATATATATATATATTATAAAGGGTATAACAGAAGTTGACATGACCATGCAGCCGAAATGATTAGAGTGACAGCCTTATGTACAGTAGGTGCAGGGTTCAAATACATGGATGGTTTATTCTGTAACAACACCGTATGAGGCATCTTTTAAATACCAGTTAAATTTTGTTTGATTACACATACAGGTTATTAAATTTAATTTTCAAATACACATTTATGAGAAGTACTATTAAACCTTGATTGGATTTTGTATGAATATACAGAAAGGGTGTGAAGTATTTATGTTGCAAATACACAATTATGACAAGTATGTGTAAACCCTTGATGGAATAATGTATGTATCCTCAGACATGTTAATAAACATTTTATTTTGCAATTACACAATAATGAAATGTATTATTAAATCCTGCTTTGCTGCACTTAGCTAAGCTCCACTAAGCACAGCTGCACCTAGCCAAGCACTGCTTAAAACAAGAACTGTTTTAGCACTGCTTAGCTGGTTTGCACATTGCTTAGTGGTGCAAAGCACTGCTAGGCAATGCCCATTTATGCATTGGTCAGCTCAGCTAAGCTGGTTTGCACACCACTAAGCATTGCCAGTTTAAGCACTGCTCAGCTGAGCTCATCAGGTTTGCATGGTGCTAAGCAAAACACCACATTTTTAAAAATGGCCCAATGGCAGTAAAGGGTGGGAAAACAGCCTTATTTAAGTACAACAGGCAGGAATACAGCCATAATCTGTTGGAGTTTGATCTTGGCAGAGACTATGGCAGGAGTTGGAGAGGGTGCTTGCTGCTGTGGGCAGCGGTGGGGCATTCTGGGGTCCAGGGTCATGGTTGGACTCCTTGTAAAATACCATGATGTCCAGCTGCTGCAGGGCCAGTACCAGGGATCAGAATACAATTTGTAGGCTTGGGACTGGCTGGCATGTGATCTCACCAGTACAACTTGTATCCCCCACACAGTTGAGCAGGTGCGTCATCATTATGATAACCTGAAGCATAGTAAGGGGGATCTCTTGGCCACCTGGGTCCAAGATGCAAGAGACGGGAATGTCCCACCAGTTTGTAAGTATTGTTATCACTGTTTTACCAAATTCTACTCTGAATATGTGATAGACAGGTATGCATAATGATGTCTTTCTCTCCTCACAGCTGCTAAGGAGAGCACTCACAACCTGGAGGCCCATGCAGGGTACATTGCCAGGTTGCACCATGAATGTGGTGAGTACAGATGTGTCTTGCAATCTATAGTAATATAAACAAGAAAGAATAAATTAGTAACTGCCAGTAGGTATATTCAGTTTTGATTGTACTGTAATGAATGTGGTCATACACCTGGACTGATATAAGTGAGTAATGCGAGGTACAATTCAATAAAGATGAAAGCATGAAACCTGATAATGTTAAGGAAATAAAGTTACTACTGCTTTAATAATGTTAAGGAAATAAAGTTTCTACTGCATTACTAATGTTAAGGAAATAAAGTTTCTACTGCATTACTAATGTTAAGGAAATAAAGTTCTACTGCATTAATAATATTAAGGAAATAAAGTTTCTACTGCATTAATTGTGGAATTACAGCTGTATTGCAACACCTGCATTACATGAACGGTTCATCAATAAAGACTGTAGACGCATGCAAATCACTGCATGAAGTCACCCCTAATAAACCTGTGTTGTGCAATATGTGTGTATTTTGGGCTGTTGATCATGAAATCAAGTATTACATCTGCTGTGAAGTACAAACAGGAATAATACCACTAAGTGACTGAAGGATTGCTAATAAAGAGCGTTTTGCTAAACTGTAGATGTGGAGCTGTACTACAAGATATAATCCATTATGATATTTGTTCTGCACTCAGATCTGAAACAATAATAGGAACTCCCAACCTATATTGTGTATCTCAGAATTGTCTTGTGTTAACCATTGCACTTCAGCTATATGCATTCCTGCTCTTAGGTATGCTGCTGCAGGCAAGTATGAAACTATAATAGCTGCAGACTGCAAATATACCATCTGCAACTGTATATGGGTCAGGTAGCCAACCCAGCCCTACAATATGGTCCGTACACATCACACATATTCCCACCCACTAGGAGTTAATTGTCTTTACCTGCATTCCATGTATTAATGCACAGTTTAGCTACTATCTCTGTCATGCATGAATCTCATGCATGTGTGTTCAAGTGTCATTGCAGTCTTGTATAACACTCTACCTCTACTGCCAGGTCATATTTTGTTACCAGGTGACCTCTAGGAATATATCAGTCAATCAGTTCTCAGCAGTGGCTCAGTAGCTCAGTTTGATAAATGTTAGGTGTGATGTACATTTTGTCACGCACAGACCAGGGTTCAAATCCAGGAACAAGTGCTACTAAATATTTATAGAAACAGTTATGTATTGTTAACAAAAGCTTTCCCACAGTCATCCACTTGATTTATGTCAATAGCACAGTAACACTACATCAGTCCACAGTACACCTTGGTACTCATATATGTCCCTTTTGAATTCCGAAAGATATGGCAGCTCGAATGTAGGAACCAACAAACCAAACCAAAAAATCCACAATAGGATAAATGTCCACTTTATTCTACCACATGAAAACCAAGCCAAACACGATACACAAGAGTTGTTAACCTAGGTTTCGTCTTAATACTAAAGACTTCTTCAGAACAGCTACCACAAATAATTATCAAGTATAAATACTTACATTAATTGCCAATTAAATACCTAAACTAACCTGCAATTAAAATGAAATTGTCTAAAAAAACTTTATTAATTACAATATAATTTAAATATTTAAAATAGAAAATATAAACACTAAAAGTAAGAGTACAAAAAATGTGTTAAAAGCACACTAAACTTTAAGGCACAGCTATTGTGAAAAAATATATAATATACAATTATATGTGGATTCATATTTTATATGACCAATGCAGATATACAAAAAATACCACTGTTTAACTATTAATAAACCTAAGCTTTAATAAGGGGGTCATGCTGATGTTATCATTTAAACCGAGAAATCTAGTGGCATCAAATCTTAATTGCCACATCAATTCACATACATCCAAGTGAATGTCTAAGATATACCCTTGTGAGTCCTTTTTTATTTGTTGAATAATAATAAACTTAAAACCATGACCCGGAAATTGTTTAATGTGCCTAAAAAGGGCATTAGTATTCTTTTGATGCCTAATATCAAGAAGGTGTTCACCTATCCTATCTCTAAGGGCCCTACAGAAAGGCAAGATCATTTAAAAATTTATTAGAGAGAAGTACATATGTGAATAGTAGTCATATATCATGCAGGCCCATGGGAATTTTAAGTGAGGGAGATGTAGCCTTTGTGCTTTTTTCTTAACCACCAAGAATAAATTATTGGTGAGGAATGAATTATTGTTTTTTAAGGGGCATTTTAATTGTTATTCAAAAAATGTAGTATATATGGCCATATGTTTTGAATGTTTAGCATTTTATATAGGTAAAACCTGTAGGGCCCTTAGGGATAGGATAGGTGAACATCTTCTTGATATGTATGGTATGCCATGCTGTTATAACTAACCACATGTTCTGTTCATTACTAAGCTATACACTTCAAAAAACCTCAACACCATAGCTCAAATGTGTAGGCCAGTTCCTGGTGATCCATCTACCCTAACTCAGCCAGCCATTGCACTGGGTCCCAGCATTTCTGGGACCCGATCTGGTGCTGCCCCCTCTGCTGGTCCTGCACCACCTATGGATGGAATTGCCTCAGGGGATGGGGCCCATCTCCTCCCTGGGAGCAGGAGTGGAGAGTTGTCACCCAGCAACAGCTACCATGGATGGTATGCAGGATCATGCACCATGGCTATGAAGATTCCCCTGTGCCAGATTGAGGGCAGACTGGCCAGTCTGGAGGGGCAAGGTTGCTCCAGCACCCTGACCCCAGCACAGCCACCACTGGGGCAGTGAAGGAGCAGTGTTGACTGCCCATGAGTGGGGAGCTCAGTCTCTCTGCTGCATCTGGGGGCACATGGCACTCCAATTCCACAACACCCTCCTTGTCCAAGGTGTTAACCCCCTCATGTGTCATACACTACCCCTGTATGCTGTCTTGTCTGTCTTTTCTATTTGCAAATACAATCTCTCCTACCCAGCTTACCTCCCCACACATACCTATATTCCTTCCCCAACATCCCACGCTCTCCTTAAAAATAAAAAATGGGCATCTTTCCCACAAAAAAATATCACCCCATACATAGCTGTCCATATCTTACCCATATCCACAGGACACACTTTAATCATTACAAGAATCAATTAACACATTTATGTTGCCCTCAGAGGCTCCAAATTCCAAACTGTCTACAATCTGCACAGCTGTTGTAGAAGAAATGGAGTGCTATGGTCAGGTCCTTTCCTACACCTGTCCTGCACATCCCTACCTGCCTTTAGTATGTTCTTGCCCCCTGCTTTCCCCCGTTTCAGTAGTTTTCTATCACCCCTTTTTCTTTTCTTCTTTTAAAATTAGCATGGGTTTAAGCAGAGTTAAGTGGCACACTGCATTATGGTGGATGGTGCAAACCCGAGCAAACTCACTTAAAACTGCTTAAAACTGCCTTAATCACCTTCCCTGTTTCTGTCACTGTTAGGCACATCTGCAAAATAATTACCCCTGCAAAGTCTGAAACCCAGGAAACCCTGTCAACTAAAACAGTGCATTAGTCCACTAGGCCACTCAGCTATGAAGTAAAATAGGTGTTTCCATAAACATATCCTGATTTCCAATGATTGCCAATGACACACTGCTTGTACATATAATGGGAAAATTGGAAATGTATTTGGGACTGTGATGCAGACAACAAACCAGTACAAAGCCAAATGAGTAATGATGGATGTACATGAGGCTTGGGATAGCAGGTATAGCTGTCAGCTGCACAGACTGTAGCAGAATACCCACAGTTGTGGTGCCTACTTTTGGCATAGTTGTCACAAATCCTTTTCTGTGCACTAAAGTACTGACAAGTCAGTGCAGAGTCAGGTTAGAAAATCATGACAGACAGTTCAGTGCCATACATCATACCCATCCAAACACACATGCTAATGTGACTCCTGTGTAAAAGACTGCATGCATGCACATATATCTTGAAAATACACCTGCTGTAGTATTGACTCAATAGCTCAGTCTGTTAAATCCCTAGCATTTTTTTCATTTTTCCACCCACAGTCATGGGTTCGAATCCAGTGTGCTGCACTTCAATTACATGCTTGTGAATACAACAAATAATGACTGAGTCCTGCAACTTTAACCAAAACAGGTTGCTGCTACTGCATTCACTATTACCCATGTTAGCAGGTCAAATGCCTGTAGGTAAGGACAGACTGCACAAATATGTCTAGGCTACCTATATGTCACCTAACACTTTCTGATTAGCACTGTTACATAACATATGTACCTTAAGCACATGCCTCCCCTGGACTGTTATGGGTACCCTCACCATAGATCTGCTGTAATGAGAGAGCTGGCACTGATCTCTCACTGACATATACAGCTGGCTGTCCTCCATTGTATTCATACTCCCCAGTATGATTCCTGGGCAAAAAGCAGCAGCTGCAGCCTGCAACATATGGAGCAGTATGTTCACTTACCCACTACAGACCTGCCATACCTCAGAATCCCCTAGAACAAGGGCTCCATACTACACCAATACAAGAAGGGATGGGGTACAGATGTCAAGTGACAGGGACATGTGTCACAGTCTGCCCCTACAAACATACACAACTGATAGACCAGCATCTACTGCAGCAGCATGCTTATTCTGATGTGTAGGACATATGACACTCACATCTGTCTTCCCCTTTACTGACTGCAACACACATTGTTTAACACTGAACTGCCACAAAATCAGTCATCTGACAATGCCCAAACATAATATGCAAAACTGTGGACATACGACATAAATCCCAACAGTGGACAGTATTTGTACATACCTTCTGTGATGCTGTAGTCTGCACACCTCAGTAATGTCCATTCTGCCATGTACTATGCACAGCTGTCCAACATACCCATGTGTAGGGGTAGCACATGACTTGACTGTGTACATGCACACACTCATACATCACTGTCACCTGCAGGTCACCAATAGACACACATGGCAGCTCTCCATGGCCCAGCTGACCAGCACCCCTTTCTGACTCATACACACAATGTCAGCCATTTGGCACAGCCTAGGCCCCTGGCAGCCCCACACCACACCCTGTGCATGTGATGATACCTGTGCCACATCCCTGCCATTCATACCATCGATGCAGGGACATGCAAACATGTCTCTGATGCACTAAGTGTCTACAGCACATGCCATATTGTAGTGCGGTTGTGTTATGCCATGACAGGTGCTGTATGCTGGTGTGCATCATGAGTAAACAAAGTGTTTGCACCATTGTTGAATGATGTTAGATTGGCAGTGTTGTTGCAGACTGACATGTGTCTCTCAAAACTTTGTATGTTTCTAACATAGAGGTCTGAGTGGCTATGCTGTGGAGACTTGCTGGCAGTACAGCAGCTCAGGATAGCATGGTTGCAAAGTGGAAATAATGACATCAGCAAGGAACGGCTGTATATGTGCATGGTTACCTAGGAGCGTATGTGTAGAACAGTGAGTCAGGGGCAATGGGGGCAGACTGTATAATCCTGCATGCATACCCTGTGACAATGTATCCTACCTTTGCTACGTATCATCTTGGGTGTGCCATAGCTACAAATGTAGGTGGTGGCAGATAGCATTTATGTATGCTTAGATGTGGGCTATTTAGGACCACCAGCTACTCACAGGGCCTTAAAATGTATAACCAATACACAATGACACTCTGCTGCAAGGGGGTATATTTATACACACAGTTACCCTTTCTGAGATTAGAACCCCTACCTATCTAGTATTTTATATTATTGTACTATGTACTTATCACATGCAACATGAAGCTTATCTGTGTTGAGAGTGTATGCCAGTGCTGTTAAGGTAGATAACATCACCAGGCTCTGTAAAGGAGGGCAATGGGGGGATTGACAGGGCCTGAAAATGTATAACCATTGCACACAGACAAACTGTGGCAAGGGGGTATACTTACACACACACACACACACACACACACACACACACACACACACACACACACACACACACACACACACACACACACACACACTTGCCCTTTCTGAGATTAGGACCCCTAACTACTTAATAGTATATGCTAGAGTACTATGTACCTATCACATGCGCCACAAAGCTTATTGGTTCTGAAAGTGTCTATCAGTGTTGTTAAGGTGGATACAATCAGCAGGCCCTGCAAAGGAGGGCAATGGGGGGGTGACAGGGCCTGAAAATGTATAACAATTACACACAGACACACTGCGGCAGGTGGTATATTTACACACACACATACACACACACACACACACACACACACACACACACACACACACACACACACACACACACACTTGCCCTTTCTGAGATTAGAACCCCTACTGATCTAGTAGTATATATTATAGCACTACATAATTATTGCATGCACCATGAAGCTTATGTGTTCTAAGAGTGTCTCCCAGTGCTGTTAGGGTGGTTGGCATCAGCAGCTTTTGACAGGCAGGCCACTGTTGTGGAGGATACTAGTCAGAGGGTCATAAAATGATTGGTCATTGCACAGACATAGGCCTGACAGGGATGTCTATACTGCTGTATTGGAAATATGTACATATATATATATATATATATATATATATATATATATATATATATATATATATATATATATATATATATACAAGATAAGATTAGAGCCCCTGCCTACCTGCTACTACATACTACAGCTCACAGTACTACTTACATGTGCTACCAGTTACATTTATTGTACAAGTGGCTGCAGCACTACATCACTGTACACCTTTATATGGTTATACATATATGTATGTTACCTGTATTATACATATATATATATATATATATATATATATATATATATATATATATACACACATATAGATAAGGGTAAGCATGTCTGAGGGGGGTTGGGAGAGACAGATACATATACATACCTGACTGTATGCACAGTGATATAGTCACATCTTAGTTCTTTAGGCTTACGAGCCGTCAGGCATGGGCTGAAATTAGCTAAGTGTAGGAGCATGCCCAGTGTGACCATCAGTGCTTACAAGGTGACTCCAGGGCAGACCTACCTGTATGCCAGTCCATGACTTTTTGTGCTACAGCCAACTGGTTGCTGCACCAGATTCAACAGTCCAGCACCTCCCTGATATTATGTCCAATGGATTCCTCAGCTGTGTGCTGTACACAATATCTGAGTCATAGCTAGGGTGTGTACAGATTGTAATCAACTGTACAGGGTTTTGCATCATATGTCTGGTACATTTTACATAGCATTGTGATTTTCTGTTACATCAGTGGCAAATCAATATTGATTGATGTTAGGAACTGATAACAGACAGTTGATTTACTGACTCCATCCACAGCAGGGAACCCATGCTTCTGGATGACCTGTTATTCTCTGCGCTGTCTACATTTGTGTGGCCACTAGTTGATCCTTCTCATTATATGTGGGGTTTTGTCCCACTCTTCTTCATGGCTTTGTTCATATTTCCTGCTCTAAGTAGTTGTAGGTATGCTGTGACTGGGGTACATGCTATAACACCTCTCTTAGGGTTACACAGACTTCTTGCCTCTGACTGCACATGTTTCGCATCATGTCCAGCATCCCACCCTATATGTCTGGTCTGCTCCTTCGACAGTACTGTTGTTTTGGTAATATACAACTACATGGTGCCCACTGACTTGTTGTAGGTAATGACAAAGTTACATGATGGCCTGTACATCTTGCTGCTACTCTGACTTGTTACAACCTGGTGTTATACTAGCCACCTTCTAGGCTACTCAGTGCATGTGTAATGTTCACAGCTGTGGCCACCTGTCCCGCCATTCTCTCTGGCATTGTACAGCTTTCTTCAGTGCTTTTTTGTAAACAAACAGGTGATAGTACTCATATGTTGCATTTGGGTCAACCCCCCCTCAGCCCCCCTACGCACCCATTCCAGTGTCCCATTAGTTGGCTATTTCTCCCCAGTAGCCATAAACACTGTAAATAATGCTTTCTGATTTATTTCTACAATGATTACAGATATTTGGATTTAATTTAAACCTTTTATTTCAAATTTTCCACCACAAACACTGATAGACGTTTTGCTAAACAAAGCAATACAGTCTCACAATGAAAACAGACTTAGCATTAAAACTTCTGTGACTTTGAAACTCATATTAATTGAAACTGCATTGAAACACACATTCAAAGAAAATGCATCTGGCCAGTGGCAGACTAAGTTTACCTTTAGGATGTTTTCAAATCATAGACCCCCTTGCACATATTTTTAGGACCATGCAAAATTTCTTTGATTCACCTTCCTGATTACATTACATTATAATATATAATAATTAAATTATATCCCTTGTATAATACAGGACCACTTATTAGAGTGTGTTTTAAATTTATAGCCAGTAAGCAAAGAAACAAAACATATGAACCAATAATGCCAAAACTGCCAATTAAGAACATTTCAACCATAAAAGGCCACTCAAACCTCTGTCATTACACCCCATCAATATCAGTCAATATGCACAGTCTCTGCAGAAGTAAAAGTCGTCTGAATAATTCCACATTAAAGAGATCTGACTGTAAGTAATGAAAAGATTGCTGCTAACAAAAAACTTTATATTTAAGTATTTTATCTACAAATTCACTGCCTGCTGCCCTTGAAGAATAAAGTGCCTGTGTTACATT
The DNA here is from genome assembly GCF_019279795.1 of Protopterus annectens. Lineage (NCBI taxonomy): Eukaryota > Metazoa > Chordata > Ceratodontiformes > Protopteridae > Protopterus > Protopterus annectens. Next base: position 661,334,375 of record NC_056737.1, on the reverse strand, counting down.
AAAAATGATAAGCGGGTAATATTGCAATAGGGAATGGATGGAAAACTCAAACAGGTTCATGGCTAGTCGGCATCTTAGCCAAAGGAGGACATACTCAGCACTGCAGCACCCCACCCTCTTAAAATTTAACACAGTATCAGCAATCCATCTACATGGTGTAGGAACAGAACCCACAGCCTTCTGCATCAAAACAAAAGTATGCTACCTGCTGTGCTACTAACACTGGTTTACAACTCTAAACACACAACAGTGATAACATTTGCTAAGCAAAACAGTTGCATATTTTGGGTAGAGGATTCAGGCTCTTGTTTCCTGTAGCTAAGGTACAGGGCTTGAGCCTAAACAAATTACTAACAACCTGCTAACCCTAACTAGGGCATTTCACTGTCTCATACATATACCTCAGTCTTTTAATGCAAGAAATCTGGAAAACGTCTAAAATAAATAGGAACAGATTATAACTGTTTCTCCCTAGAATAACAGGATTTATGTTATAGTATGCATTTTTTCTAAAGGATATGGAGTCTAAACCTCAAATGACTGCCATTATTTAGCAACTTCAATCTTTTTATGAGGAAAAAAACCAAAAATATGGGGCAAAATCTGGACATTCTGCAAAAACCAGTGCAATTGAGGTGTATGCTACCTATCTCTCTCTCTCTCACACACACGTACACACACACACACACACACACACACACACACACACACACACACACACACACACACACCACATCATACCTTTCAACCTCTTAGCACAAGAAGTCTGGGCAAAGCCTGTCATAATGGGGGGACAAAGGCCCAAAACTAGGGACACATTTTAAATATTGCTCTTATAAATTCAGAAAGTTGCTAGAATAACAGGATTTGTGTTAGAATGCATTTTCTAAAGGACATGAAGTCTGAAACTATACTCAAATGCATGCTATTAGTTAGTAACTTTAATCCTTAGATCATCCTGGTGATTTCTCAAAACAAACACACTTTTTATGAGGAAAAGGCCAAAAACATAAGGCAAAAATTTGGACATTCTGTGAAAATCTATACAATTGAGAGGTATTACACAGACATATACACCCCTACCTCCCTCTTAGGTTCTCCCCCATACCTCTCAACCTTTTAGAGCAAGAAATCTGGACAAATACATAATGGGGGTGGGGCAAATGTCCAAAGATAGGGGCACCTTTTAAATATTGCTCTTACAAACTTAGAAAGTTGATAGAACAACAAGTTTTGCATTAGTATGAACTTTCTGAAGGATATAAAGTCTAGAGCTCAAATGTCTGCCATTATTTGCTGTCTTAATCCTTAATGATTTACCAGGGATTGCCAGGAAAAACACAGTTTTATGAGAAACAGACCATGAAATGAGACTAAAATCTTGACATTCCATGAAAATCTGGCTATTTCACACACACACACACACACACACACACACACACACACACACACACACACACACACACACACACACACACACACACACACACACACAGAATTTCTCCAGAAGAGTATTTACTGTGCAATTCATATGAGTTGGCTATTACATTATGGTCATGCATGCTAGCCACAGCTAGTTATGAAGAGAAAAATAAGGCAAATGAAATGATGTGTGTTAATGCTCCAGTATATGGCCACTGTTAAGCTGTTTCACTATAATAGTTCAAACTTAACAAGAACAGCAATTATTGTAACTTTTCATGTGTCTTTTAGAATAGGCTTCTCTACCGCAGTCAACAATCAAAACTGGCAAAATGGTCCTAATCTGGGAGTTAGATAAGCACATCTCATTTTAAAATGTGATTCCTCTGTTATCAGTTCAAATTAAGTAATTGAAGCACTATCCTTTGGGGGAGCAGACATATACTCCTGTGAATACAGGGAGAAACTCTCTCTCTTTAAAATAGTATAGTAAAAAAACTGTCAACTCGATGTAACAATGGCATACTTCCAAACTAATATCAGATTATTTGACAGATAGTAATACTAATATTCACTTTATTTCAGTAGATAGGTGATATTAAAAATACCATAATACATAGGCCCTTGGTAGATGCTAGGAATGCTGGATGTGAAATCTATCATGGCAAAGCTCCTAGCTTAGAGAAAAATATTAAATGCCAAAGAATAGGCGCTGAAACAGTACAGACTAATAAGCTGAATGTATGCACCGTTAGGAGATGCCAGCCCTGCATGTGACTCGCCCAATATCAAATGCAAAGGCGGAAATCTCTATGCACTCAGTTTTTTTATAAAAGTTAAGTGATCATGGTTTCCCCTGTGAGTGCACTGACCCACTTAAGCACTCAAGAGCATTTCAGGTTGTAGAAATATGAATGCCAAAAAATGTTACATTTATTTATTTATTCATTTATTTATTGACATTTGTTAACCGGGTTTGTCCAACTGGGCTTGTGGCCCATTTTCAGTGGAGACCCGAGGAGAAAAGTTCCAGTAATACATTTTAAAACAAGTACAATTTTAAACAATATTGATATGATAGCAGTTATAGCAAAACGATTCATAAAGTTAAAGTTGCATTAAAAAAAAGCTAAGTAATAATTTTACATTGATATAGTTCAAGAGGTCAACATTAAACATTTTTTGTTTGTATAAAATTGTGCAAATGCATAGTAGACACATTGGAGAGAGAGGTGTAATGAGGTACTAAGTATGGTCCTTTTGAGGGTACATAAAGGGAAGGAAGACTGGGTAGGGTCATGGCAAGAGCAGGTTCTGGAATTGAGAAAATAAGCTTTTAGTTAATTTTTAAAGTGTGAGGTGTGGGAGACTGAATGTAAGTCAAGGGGAAGTTTGTTCCAAGCATGGGCAAGGGAGTGTTTGTAGAGTAGTTTGCCTACTGACCTTTTTGGGTGGTAGATATCAAGTAATTGTTGGTTAGAAGTACGGAAGGTCCGGGATGGGCAGTAGATGGAGACTAAGGAAGATAGAGATGGACAGAAGGAAGATTTATAAAGAATAGAGTGTAGCATATTAAATTGATAAGATAGCAGAAACTGGGGAAGTTCAAGCCATTGAAGAGAGTTTAAAAAAATGCAGTGGTGTGAGTTGTATGGGGAGTTAGTAATGAAGCTGGCTATTTTATGGTAAGTCTGTTGCAGTTTGTTTAGAGTGGAGGCCTGGATATTGGTAAGAACTGGGGCGGCGTATAAGAGGGAGGGGAGGAGGAGTGCCTGTCCCAGGGTAAGTCTAGATTCAGGGGTTAGGATTTTTTTGTTCCGATATAGCAGACCTAGTTTCTGGTTTGTTTTTTTTATACATTGGAGTATGTGTAGGTTGAACTTGAGTTCATCATCGATAATGACCCCTAGGAGTTTTGTGTGGGTGTCAGGTTGGATGTTTGTATTGTTAGAAGATGTAATAAAAAAGGAGGTTTTGTGATGAGAAAGAGAACGGGGAAGGAAAAGTAGGAGTTTGGTCTTTTTGGGATTTAGGATCAATAGGTTGTGAGAGAGCCATTGTTCAGTGGATAGTAGGGCCTGTTGGGTCAGGGAGTGTAGTTCAGGAATGTTATTTGAGATGGATATAAGTGTGGAGTCGTCGGTATACTGAATAGGGGAGGATTCTTTGCATGAGGTGTAAAGATCATTGGTGAAGATGTTAAACAAAAGGTGTCCCAAGATGGAGCCTTGGGGAACACCAGTGGAGATGGGAAGGAAAGGTGAGGAGGATGAGAGCCATTTGACAGAGTGTTCCCTGCCAGATAGGTAACTATTAAACCAGGCAAGTGTGGACGGGGATAGGTGGAGAGTTGCGAGTTTGGATAGTAGTAGAGGATGAGACACAGTATTGAAGGCTTTGGAGAGATCTAGGAAGAGACAAGAAATGAGTTTATTGTTGTCTAGGGCCTCTGCAATGATATGAGTGAAGGAGAGGAGGGCAGTGGTGGTGTTGTGGTGAGAACGAAATCCATGTTGGGTAGGGGTAAGTAAGTGGTGTGTAAGGAGGTGATTGAGAAGCTATGAGTGAATACATTTTTCTAATATCTTGGAGAGGGGGGACAGAATGGCAAAGGGTCGCTAATTTGAGGGGTCAGTGGAGTTTCCACCTTTATGAAGAGGGGTAGTGAAGAAAGATTTCCAAAGGGTGGGGACAGTTGATTCTAGAATAGATTGATTAATTAGTATAGATACAGGATAGGCAATTGAGTCAGCAGCAAGATTGAGGAATGTAGGCTATAGATTGTCAGTGGAAGGAGAGCAAGGTTTTAGCTTGAGTAGTAGAGGTTTGATGTAAGTAATGGGAACTGGCTCAAAAGAAAACAAAGTTGTGTTAGTGGGACTTGGAGAGGTGGGTGTCGAAGTAGAGTTTGACTTAGAGGTTACCAGATTTTGGATGGAAGAGATAAAGTGTTTATTCAGGAGGGTAGCTGTTTCCTGAGAGGAAGAGTTAAGGTATGGGGAGGGATTAGAGGGCTTTCCAGGATAGAGGATGTTGTTGAGAGCTGACCAAAAGTTTCGAGAATTGGATTTGTTGTTAAGCTGAGCAGAGCTATAGTATAACTTTTTGTCATTAGTTGTATATTTTTTGCAAGGTTCCTCAGTTGTCTGTATTTTTGAAGAAAAGGTGGTTGTTTAGTTTTAATCCAGGTTTTCCAAGCATGATCTTTGTTTCATAAGGGACCTAGTCTCTTTGGAGAGCTAAGGATCATGGTTTGATTTTACTCTGATCTTCCTAGAGGGAGCTAAGGAGTTTAGAGTATTCATGAAGATGCTATTGAAAGTGCTTACAGCATCATTTAGGGGGAGGTGTTTTAGGATGGACCAGTCCATGTTGTGGAGAATGGAGTTAAATTGGGATGAATTGAAAGTCGATAGTTTTCGACAGTCTTTGATAAGGTGGGTCTTAGGAATATGGGCGTAGTGTCTTAAGATGGTGTTAGGGAGATGATCACTGAGGGAGTCAGGTAAGGTGGTGGGATTGTGGTATTGGTGGGGGGGGGATTGGTAAGGATCCAGTCTATGATGGAGCTGGAAGTGGAATTTTTATGGAAGCGAGTGGGAGATTTTATAATTTGGTGGAAGCCGTGTAGTTGGATACTGAGTTGGGGGGAGTCAGTTGTGAGTTTGGACCAATCAATGTTAACATCACCAAGGATAAGTGTCTCATATGGTATGTTGTGGGAGAACCAGGATAGGATGTTTTCAAGAATGGGCAGATTGTAACCAGGAGGAAGGTAGATAGAGGCAATTGCAAGTTTTTTGTGGGGATTCAGATGGCAGTTTAGGATGATGATTTCAGCTGGGAGGAAGTCAGGAATTGGGGAAGGGTATGGTGAGAGGTTAAGAATGTTAGAGGAGAGGATGGCCACGCCACCACCTTTTTTTACAGGTCTATCACATCGGAAGATATTATAACCTGGTGGAGTATTTCACTATTTGAGATTTGTGGCTTGAGCCAGGTTTCAGATAAGGAGAGGATGTGAGGGGGTATTGAGAGCTATCCATGAGTGCAGCTCAGTGACTTTATTTGCTAGACTCTGAATATTCAATGAGTAAATAGTTAAGTATTTGGATGGAAATGATTGTTGTGACTGAGGTTGTTGACTGTTAGAGGAGTAAGATGGGGCAGTGTAAAGGTAGTTGTGGGGAGAGAAGAAGGGCCAGGGTTGGGATGGATATCTCCAGAACAAAGTAGGTTTTTAGTGAGGAGAGAGTGTGTAGTAGATGCTAGATGGAGTTTGTATAGTTTTGACTTAGCTTTGTGGGAAAGTTTAAAAACCTGTATTATGGATAGTTTATATAGACTTGAGGTAGAGGTAGTAAAGAGATTAGGGGAGATAGTAAAATATGAATTAGTTGGTATATGTTGTATGAGTCAGAAGTTGGTGAACATAGGAGTTGGTCAGAGAGACTGGAGTGGTAAGATGTGGAGATAGAGAGAATAAGGAGTAGTGTAGAAGATATTAGAAAATAATGCATGTTGGAATAAAATATGGTCAGATAGAGTAGGTATAGAGACAGTGGTATAGAGGAAGTGGTGTTGACAAGATTGACAGATTAGTAAGGTGGTTGTGGCAATTGGCAGGAAGTGGAATTGTAGTGGCTAGTGGGACAGGAAGGGGAGGGATAGTTAGGTATAAAGGTAATTGTAATGGGGGTAGGGTAGGGGAGCGAATGGAGGGGGGCAAGCGCCCTGGTCAAGATGAAGTCATAGAAACAATCAGAAAAAGATAGTGAAAAACTAGCTTGAGAGACAAGGATATAACGTTTCTAAAAGGTATAGTCACCAGAAATAAAATAAAAAGAAATAAAATATGAGCAGAAGTAAGCTTACAAAAGGACAATGGCCTCAAGCTACACAAGTAGATTGACTTGAAGCAAACCCAGTGCTGTATGGTTAAAATAAGCTACAATAGAGAGGGGCTTTCGAGGGGAGAGAGAGGTATTACTAGCAGCTAAAAGCAGAGCAAAACAAAAAAAAAAAAAAGCATTAATATGTATGAGTCTGAAGACAGTAAAATGGGGCAGGTGCACTAGGAAAGGAAATTATGAGTGAGGCTAGAAATGAATTCAGGGAAGGGTAAAGTGCAGAACAGGAGAATATACACAGAAACAGTATGAGGATAGTGGGTAACCAAAGAGAATGGATAGGAGCTGCTGGCATCTGGTTTTTGTGGTGACTAGGAAAAAAAAAACACTGTAAATTCTTGTTGTGCTTATAAAGTCTAGCATTAATTAAAATATTAGCTTATGTAGTAGTTATTTACTGGGACACATACTTCAGTGGTATTATTTTAAGCTTAAAATGGTGGCTTCCAGACAGATAGAGTTGCAGGGTATCTGTTAAGGTCCTCAAACCTGTGTTGCCTGTACTGTGGCCTGGAGAAAACCACAGGGAAAAATCCACTAGGGCTATAAAAACAGAGAGGAGGGAGATTAGTTATGAGCAAGTAATTCAGGAAAAGTGTGAGAGACAAAAATACCATGGGTAGAGAGAAAAAAATTAATACAGGTAGGCAGAGACAGTATACCTAGCATTAATTTCCATTGTATGAGTGTCTTACACACATAGCTAGCTAAGAACACAGCAGTGTTTACACCTATGCATAAAGTAATGCAGAACAACAGTAGTTAACAGCAGCACAGTGTAGACATACACAAGGCAATAATTCACAAAGCAGGAAAATAGAAATCCAGGATACTGAGGACAACAACAATTGGTACACTTTCAGGCAATAGTTCTTCCTTTTACTTTAGAGCTACACCAAGAAATTACAGTAAAAATACTATAGATACATCTAAATGTGAAGTTAAGGTACTGCTGCTCCTTGCAACAATAAACTTATTTGGTAAATATTCACATTTACAGTTTTCTTTCATTAAGAAACAAGAAATAAGATGAGTACAATTCAAACGCTAAGCTACCCATGATCATAAGGTGCTGGAGCTCCTTGTGACAGGGAAAATTGACTTTAAATATTCACAAAACTAGAGTTGCGAGAAAAAGTACCGCAGAAACTGCATATGCAAGCAATATTCACTCAATATAATCAGAAAATACTATATGACCTAAAGCAGATAAAGCAACAGAATAATCACCAAATATTGTAAGATTTTAAGCAGTTAAGGCAACAGAAAAGACATCACAAAACAGTTAAGGCCAAAGAATCAAAATTGTACCTTACACAGAGCAGCAGATGCTCAGCAGCATGAAGGGGAAATAATGTTTCAAAATGGCTCCTGCTGTTGTGAGGCACCTATGAAGACTAGGAAGAGGAAGTGAGGTGAGGGGGGGATAATGACTAATACTGGGCTGGGCTAGCACCCTGGTCAAGATGAAGTCATAGAAACAATCAGAAAAATATAGTGAAAAACTAGCTTGAGAGACTAGGATATAAAGTTTCTAAAAGGTATAGTCACCAGAAATAAAATAAAAAGAAATTAAACATGAGCAGAAGTAAACTTACACAAGGACACTGGCCTCAAGCTATACAAGTAGATTTGGTTGAAGCAAACCCAGTGCTGTATGGTTAAAATAAGCTACAATAGAGAGGGGCTTTGGAGGGGGAGAGAGAGGTATTGCTAGCAGCTAAAAGCAGGGCAAAACAAAAAAAAAACATTAATATGTAAGAGTCTGAAGACAGTAAAATAGGGCAGGTGCACCAGGAAAGGCAATTATGAGTGAGAGTAGAAATGAATTCAGGGAAGCGTAAAGTGCAGAACAGGAGAATATACACAGAAACAGTATGAGGATAGCGGGTAACCAAAGAGAAAGGATAGTAGCTGCTGGCATCTGCTTTTCATGGTGACTAGCAAAAAAAACACTGTACATTCTTGTTGTGCTTATAAAGTCTAGCATTAATGAAAAGATTAGCTTATGTAGTAGTTATTTACTGGGACACATACTTCAGTGGTATTATTTTAAGCTTAAAATGGTGGCTTCCGGACAGATAGTTAGAGTTGCAGGGTATCTGTTAAGGTCCTCAAACCAGTGTTGCCTGTACTGTGGCCAGAAGGAAACCACAGGGAAAAATCCACTAGGGCTATAAAAACAGAGAGGAGGGAGATTAGTTATGAGCAGGTAATTCAAAAATTAATACAGGTAAGTAGAGACAGTATACCTAGCATTAATTTCCATTGTATGAGTGTCTTACACACATAGCTAGCTAAGAACACAGTAGTGTTTACACCTATGCATAAAGTAATGCAGAACAACCGTAGTTAACCGCAGCACAGTGTAGACATACACAAGGCAATAATTCACAAAGTAGGAAAACAGAAATCCAGGATAGTGAGGACAGCAACAATTGGTACACTTTCAGGCAATAGTTCTTCCTTTTACTTTAGTGCTACACCAAGAAATTACAGTAAAATACTACAGATACATATAAATGTGAAGTTAAGGTACTGTTGCTCCTTGCAACAAGAAACTTAGTTGGTAAATATTCACATTTACAGCTTTCTTTCATTAAAAAACAAGAAATAAGATGAGTACAATTCAAATGCTAAGCTACCCGTGATCATAAGATGCTGGAGCTCCTTGCGACAGGGAAAATTGACTTTAAATATTCACAAAACTAGAGTCACGAGAAAAAGTACACCAGAAACTGCATATGCAAGCAATATTAACTCAATATAATCACAAAATACTATATGACCTAAAGCAGATAAAGCAACATAATAATCACCAAATATTGTAAGATTTAAAGCAGTTAAGGCAACAGAAAAGACATCACAAAACAGTTAATGCCAAAGAATAAAAATGTTACCTTACACAGAGCAGCAGATGCTCAGCAGCATGAAGGGGAAAGAAGGTTTCAAAATGGCTACTGCTGTTGTGAGGCACCTATGAAGACTAGGAAGAGGAAGTGCGGTGACGGGGAGGGGTAATGACTAATACTGGGCTGGGCTAGCACCCTGGCCAAGATAAAGTCATAGAAACAATCAGAAAAAAGATAGTGAAAAACTAGCTTGAGAGACAAGGATATAACGTTTCTAAAAGGTATAGTCACCAGAAATAAAATAAAAAGAAATAAAATATGAGCAGAAGTAAGCTTACAAAAGGACACTGGCCTCAAGCTACACAAGTAGATTTACTTGAAGCAAACCCAGTGCTGTATGGTTAAAATAAGCTACAATAGATTGGGGCTTTGGAGGGGGAGAGAGGTGTATTACTAGCAGCTAAAAGCAGGGCAAAACAAAAAAAATACATGAATATGTAAGAGTCTGAAGACAGTAAAATAGGGCAGGTGCACTAGGAAAGGCAATTATGAGTGAGGCTATAAATGAATTCAGGGAAGGGTAAAGTGCAGAACAGGAGAATATACACAGAAACAGTATGAGGATAGCGGGTAACCAAAGAGAAAGGATAGTAGCTGCTGGCATCTGCTTTTCATGGTGACTAGCAAAACAAACACTGTAAATTCTTGTTGTGCTTATAATGTCTAGCATTAATTAAAAGATTAGCTTATGTAGTAGTTATTTATTGGGACACATACTTCAGTGGTATTATTTTAAGCTTAAAATGGTAGCTTCCGGACAGATAGAGTTGCAGGGTATCTGTTAAGGTCTTCAAACCTGTGTTGCCTGTACTGTGGCCAGGAGAAAACTGCAGGGAAAAATCCACATTTGGCAAACTACCTGTAGATTTTGGCATCTAAGTTCTTCCAAGCACTGACAAGTTAAGGCTTGCATCACGCAAGATGAATTGATTTAAAAGAAGGCTGTATGAGCTACATATCACTAAACTACATTACTCTAACCACTGCAGGGTGATACAAAATCTTAATAACAATAACTTAAGAGCTTTTCCTGCTGTATAGTTTTGTGTAACATAGCAGCCCACAAGTATATTACTTCAAGCACGCTATCTTAGAACTGGTGCAGTAAGTACCGTACTAACTGCTGCGCTTGACAACCACAGCTCTTGTATCTCCATATTTTTGTCTCATATTTTTGGTCTGTTCCTCATAAAAAATATGCTTTCCTGAGCAATCATTGAGCAATGAAGTCATTCCAGAATTGCAGACACTTGAGCTTCTAACTTTATATGCTTCTTTCAACTTGTTAACTTTACAAGAGCAATATTTAAAATCTGTCTCTGATTTTGCATTTTTGATCCATTTATTATTTTAAGTTTGGCCAGACTTCTTGCATCAATATTTTCAGCAGAAGGAGAAATGGGCAGGGCAAACTCAGCTCCATAAATTGTTTTAGCTTTGGTTTTAAAATGCATTAAATAGGTGGGGTCGCTTAGCTTACCTGAGATAAAATAATACCAGCCAACAAAACATTACAGATGGAAGGGAAAGCTGCATGCAACAAATTTACTAGAGTCAATTACATTGTTTTGAAAAAAATTTTTTTTTGGTTCAGTATAGGTGTGAGTATTTTAGTTAAAAATGAACCAAGTACTGTCGAGTACTAACCCTAGCAATGTCAGCCAAGGTACTGGCCATAGGCAAGGTGCAACAGTCCCCATTCACCATGACCCGCAATCTGTACTTGTGATAAGAGAGGAGAAAGATGCACTTCTCTTAACTCATTATTCAGCCATAAGCAAACACAGTTATGTCATGACTGTTCACCCACAGTGGGTAAAAGTGACTGTTCACCTTAGTAATAAGTCGAATTATTGGACATGCAAGGGCTTTCCCATTAAGATGTGAAAGTAAGAAGCAGGACTTCAGTTCTGTCAGGTTAAGGCAATTCGATACTGCCTGGAGTCCCTCATTGCTTCCTCCAGTGTAGTTAAAATATAATAACCAGTTTTCAGAAAAATAGGGCTTGTTCTTGTTATTTTTATTTATTTATTTTACTGAGTCTCATGGCCTTCAACTCCGAGACTCAAGTTAACATGACAGCAGTAGGTAGAAATGGAATGAGGAACAACAAGCCGAGTGGGCGTTGCAATAGCGTTTGACTGGGTTAGCACAGCCTTTACCTTGCTCAAGCTGGCTTAGTCACTTATCTGCATCCCCTCTTTAGTTTACCTCCCCCTTCTCTGCCTACTAGGGCTATAAAACATCTTGATGCCAGTGAAGTGCCTATAACAAATAACCCATAAACCACTTCTGCACTACTGCAGCTGGTCATAGGCTTGTGGATATTATTCAAGTTTTCCCCTTATCCTCAGAAATAACACAACTAAGCCATGACTGTACAGGCCAAAACTGGGGACAAAAACTTACTTACTCTAGGATGAGGGGCATAGTTGCAATTCTGATAGGTATGTCACAGACCTACCTACTTCTCATACACAAACACGCACACAGACCTACCTACTTCTTATACATACATACACACACACACACACACACACACACACACACACACACACACACACACACACACACACACAGCCGTCTATCTATTTCTTGCACACATGCACACATACACACCCACACCTACCACTCACTTGTCCGGTCACGGTTCACAGTCCAAACATCTTCAGGAATTCAAACTTCATGCGAGTGGACCAGAAAGATGTAAACAATTGGTCACACATTGCACAGATGTAGAAGGTCTTCTGCATCTGTGTGATCAGAAGTAAAGGGTGCTCTTAAAGAAGAACATCCTTAAAAAAGAATTTTTTTTTTTTTTTTTAAGAAACAGGGTGCCGGTATGCTGTACCAGTGTGTACTGGCCCAAAAAGAGCCCTGGCTTTCTTGCAGTAACAAATAGTGATATATTTTATGTCTGTGGGACTCCTACCATAGGAGTACCTCACATGCAAAATTGTAGGTGCAGCAAGCTTTGAACCATGAACACCATTTTACATCCTAATGTACTTAACCCACTAGACCACATCAGCCACCAAAAAGTTAAGTTTAATTCTTGACACTCTCAACAGAACAGCAGACAGACATAACTTTGACCCCTGCATATTGAGGAAATAGGACATGTCACCAGGTTGTTTTGGACAGCTCGGGGACTGTGTGGTCTGCTGCTATGACCTTGTTAACATACTGTTACTGCAGTTGTATGGAAAAAACAGTTGTGTTTGGGGTAGAGGATTCTACTATTGGCAGTCATGCATTTGTCCTATGGCCCCACTGTTTGGCATTTCCCTCACATAGTGCAGTGGGTTTTGCTGTCTTGTGGCCTACTGCATATTATTGGGAAGCCAGTACTGGACAGAGAGTACTTGTTGTCCCACATAGCTGTTAGTTCTCTGTAGGTAGCCCAGTAGCCCACTCTATTCCCTTGCATACGTGCAGCAGGTCCGTACAAATGCTACCATAGTCTAGTACCACATACGTTTGTTGTAAAGAAGAGTGACTTACCTTGTGCCTACAGCAGTTGAGATAGTGCTTCAGGGCTAAGTCTGTCGGTTGCATGCAGTATACAGCTAATACATGGTAAGGTACAGGTTGTGTGGTGTGGGTGGCATCCATTTTACAATGTATGTGAGTCGGAGTGAGGTGTTAGTCCCTAGGGTCATAAGTTGTCAGTGCATGTGCTATGCTTTGTCACTTTGCCTAGGCCAGGACATACTGGGCACACCTACATCTGCCTACATGGACAGGCTCAGAGGTTCCTCCTCCAAGTCCCCCTGTAGCTGTGCCTGTGGGGACCTTGGCACTGGTGGGGGGCTGTGTGTCCCTTCCATGTGATGTTCCTGCCACTGCTATTTCTGCAGGAACATATTGTGTAGCATGGCACATACTGTGAACATCTATGCACATGTGGCTGGAGAGAACTGCAGGGCTCCACCAGATATATCGAGGCAGCGGAACTGTGACTTGAGCAGCCGAAACACACTCTCTATGATGTTCCTAGTTTGTGGCTGTGCCTTATTATGGCATTTTTTTGGTAGGTGTGTATGTGCATTTCTGATGGGTGTCATCATCCATGGTTCCAGTGCATAGCCAGCATACCCGAGTAGATGGCCGTATGGGATGTCTCCCCTGGCAAACGTTTGGTACAGCTGTGATGCATGTCAGATATGGGAGTCAGGATAACTGCCAGGGCTGCCGGCACAAAAACTCATGATAATGCCCTGGGAACTCATGATAATGCCCTGGGCATTGCACATGATCTGACAGTTGATGGAGTGATACCCTTTGGGGTTGATGTAGATTCTACCCTCCTTACCTGGTGGTGCTTTGATGTGCACATGAGTGCAGTCTATGGCACCCAGTACCTCAGGGTAGTGTGCTACACAGTGGATGAGATGCATACTGCTGGCCCATTCATCAGGGGTACAGGGTAAATAAATGTGCTCACTAGCATGTGTTTGTAGGGCAGCCAGGAACTGGTGGAGTACCCAGGATGCTGATGCCTGTGAGACCCCCATCATGTCCCCAGTTGGTCTTAGAAAAGTACCTGTAGCTAATATTCTAAGGGCTACACATACCTTTGTTTCCAATGGGATAGGTTCCCCTCTGTTGACTCTTGGTCTGAGTTTGAGGGTGGCAAAACTCATTTCTTGTAGTATGTCCCTGTCCACCCTGTAGTGCTTTACAAGCTCCCACTCATGTAGCCCCTGGAAGGTTACCCTGGGCCAGAACACTCTTCTCCTTCTTGGTCTAGGCCTATTTGTCAGCATCAGCATCAGCACTGCCCTCACCATCTAGGACACACAGATGTAGCAGAGCAGCAGCAGCCCCTAGCATTCTGTTAGTTAAAATTCCCAAGTGTGTACTCCAATGGTGCAGAGTATGTGGGAAAAATGAGATTGTAGGGTGTATGCATACTTTATAGTGGTGTGCAGCAGATGCAGCCTGTGTGATCGGCTATGATGCATTCCACCTGCCAGGTATATCATTGAGGAGTTTGAATGGCCCAGTGTCCATGGAACAGGGCTTAATTTATACATGACTGGCTTTCCTAGGCTATTACCTTTTTTTTAAATACCTTCCCTGCTAAGCACTACGAAGTGGTGTGCAAACCCGCAGTGGTGGTGTAAACACTGATGAACAGTCTGGTCACACCCCCATGCACAGGCATGCTCAACATAGATTAAACCAGCTAAAATAAGCACCTCACAGCTAAACAAAGCTTAGCAGCATTAATCACACCCCCCTGCTTAGCTGAGCTGAGTGGCATTCAAACAGGCACCGCTGAGCTCAATCCACTTAAACATAATGTGACACACCCCCTTTTGATGCTAGCTACCTCTTCTGTGGACACCAACATAGCTCACGGACTACAGCAGTTTTATCTGTAGACACAGTAGTCCATTTTTCCTATTCAGCAACCCCAGCTCATTTGCATGCTGATCTGTGCACACAACCTGGATACTTCCCTATTCCATGGCCTACCTCCTTAGCAACCACTGAAATCTGCCATTGTACATACTGCTTACAGGCCCCGGTAATGCATTATTCCCACATGTCTTGTTTTTGGATTTTACAGTTTTTAATTTTATTTTGCATATCGGTATGTTTGCGCGCCACTGCACAGAGAGCAAACATGATATGGCAATTAAAAAAGTTTTTTTTTATTACTTTGCATTAATTTTTGCACACACAGGTCATAGTTTTGCACATATCTGCCCCTAATATGCAATCCATGACCTTCTAAATGGGCTCTTACAGCCCCTGTTCAATTTTGATTTCTTGTATAAGGTAATTTTCCGTGTACACTTCGGACATCAACACGGGGTCTGCATGACTACCTATCTGCTTCCTGGATCACTCCAGCACCCTCATTTGACATAATTTTCCTGAAATTCACCTCCTTATGAGGTGATTTGCATTCGGCAGACACTTCCATGTCCACATGCTCGTGCACGCCCCTCAGCTCTGTTTATTGGCTCGCATGGCTGCTGATTTCCATGTTAGATCTGTGCCACTCTGCCTACATGGAAAATCACTTAATGTAGGCTTTATTGAATTCCTGACAGTTTTAATACAAAAATTGCATCTGAGGTCTTAATCTTTAATACCTTTTTATTGCTTCAACTATAATAATGCACAGTTTATTTTCTGTTTGTAAGTCTGCCCTGATTCCCTCCACACTCCTACTATATGATTAGGTATCCCACATGCATTGGGAGGGGTTAAAGGGGGATACATGCTTCCATTACATATAGGAAAAGGAGTCAACAAATGCTTAGGTAAAGCAGTTTATCTCCACAAAGGCGAAGGTTATTTGTGATAGTAACATTTCAGATACTGAAATTAAATTTTAAAAAGTAAGCTGGACCCTAAGTACAGGGAAAATATGAAATTACTAAGAATAACCTGACAACATTTCAGTGTGAACTTAACAGTATCAGTTGGATAACATTAAAATATTGCTGATCAGTGCTAGGAGCCTTAACAAAATCTCCACTCCCTACAAGTGTTCCTTATCTTGCAAAGCATCGATATATGAATCATTACAAAGATCTGGTTTAAGACCACTGAAAAAACTCCATCAGTGCAGCATTTCAATGCCTATCACACATTTAAGCCTACTTCAACACACAAATGAACTACATGTGTATACTTAAAAAAAAAAAACAAAAACAAAAACAAAAAAACACAGTTTCCAGCCAAGTTAGACAGGATCATGATCTGGAACTCTTTCAACTTCAACTTACTAGTAACAAAACCTCAGATCATATCATATTATAGCTAACTATAGGAACCCTTCTAAGTTTCCCTCAGCTCATAGCTCTTAACTAACTAGGATGGAGTCCCCATGTATTACGATAAACACAATTCATATAGTAGACTTCAACTACCCCTCTAAACTGAGAGATTTTATGCATCCTCAAAAAACGGATGTTCAGATATTTCAGGATGTCATCATTGCAAACTCCATTGACCAGTTAGTCAATACCCAAAATGGATTGCATACACAGCAATGCATCTCCTCTAAGACATACTCAAATCACCCTAGAGCAAGTTCTAGGCATTAAGGCCAAGGACACTACATCTATAAGGCAAGATAACATACCAGACTGCCTACTGGTGGGCCTGAAAACAAGACATGTCTGAGCTGTTACCAAAGCTATTAAATATTTCCCTCAAAACAAGCTTTGCACCAGATAAATGGACAAAAGCAACAGTTATTCCCTTGACAAAGGTGGGGTTTCAACTGACCCATGTAATTGTCGATCCTTAAGCCTGACTAATGTCATATCTAAAGCAAAGGATTTGTATTGCTATGGAATTAATGTATAAGAATATAGGTGATATACAGACTTTTGACCCAACCTAGTGTGGATTCATTAAGGACAGGTCATGCCTACTTAACCTAGTTAACTTCCTTAAAAAAGTTACTGAAGCAATTGATATGGGCAAAACAGTACACACTGCATATCTCAACATCAAAGGCACTTGACTCCATCCCGTATCATAGATAAACTGTCCCTACTAAATGTCAGTCCCTACATAACTCATTGGATAGCAAATTGGATAACAAATAGAACTGAGTTAGAGAGAGTGGGCAGCTATATCCCATCCAAAAGACATGTCAGTAGCACTGTATCCCAAGGTTCTGTCCTTGGCCCAGTCTTCACTGGCATTTACTACTTGGGAGTCAAACCTAATGTTTAGGGTTTATGGTGGACCAAGTCTGTAGATTACTGTAAACTTGATGCCATCAAAAACTCATCAAAGGACAACATGATTCTTCAAGAGGGCTTGACCCAAACAAATAGCTGTTTTTAAAACTATTGACTAAAGCTAAATGCCAAGGACTATATAACTGTATCCTTCAGCAAGCATGACTTCTCATGTAACTATCACATTGGCAACATACCCCTAAAAAATGATCCCATAGTTAAGGATCTAGGAACCTGTATAAACAGCGAAGTGTCCTTTGATCACAGAGAAAGTCATTTTTCATTGCACAGCTGATATGTAAATGTATTGCATCCAGATCCAGGAATGTAATTGTTTCACTGTACTTGGCATTCATTAGGCCAGTCATTGAGTATAAGGTCCCTTTCGGTATGTATCTGTCCAAATACTTTTCACAACTTGAATGACCACAACAGTTTCTTGCTAAAAAATTCAATGACCTAAATCATAAACACTATGCAGACCATGTCAAAGCCTTGTCCCTCTTCTCAGTATCATACAGGCCACTGAGTGGCAACTACTTCCTTACATATAGAGCTTCAATAGATGCTATGCTGTCAGACCTATTACACATTTGCAAGTCCAATGGTATGAAGCACTCACTCTCAGGATCCCAATCTCTCTTTTCAAAAGAAAGAGAACATGTCAGATGGATAAATTTGTACCACAGTAAATAACAATCCTATGGAACTGTCTTCCACTTCATGTAAACCAAAGTATTTCTCTTACACTATTCAAATTAGTTTGGATAAATGGGAGTGTAACTACAAATTCACCCCTGGTTAGTCCCACTGTCCCTCATGGATCGGGGAAACATGTAAATGTCTTAACATATCCCTGTTCAGCACATCTCTGTATTATTTGTATGCAAAATATAAGGGATAAAATCTACCATGGATATGTATGGTTACGCTTAAGATCTTCACAGATCTAGTAAGTATCTACAGACAATGGAAGACTAGCAAAGTATAAAGTTATCACATTTAACAAAATAAGTGGTTCAAGAATTATCTATAAAATGTGGTCTTTAAAGAATTAGTTGTCAAGCATATTTCAGATAAACCACAAGTACACCAAGATAACTACAATTCACCCCAAGGGTTCAGTCCTGACACCATTGAGTCTTACTTGTTTCTTGAATGTTTTTAGCTTTTCTGCTGCCACATTCAAATTTATTACTCTATAATGGCAATAAGGCAATTTGGGTCTCAGACTATCCACCCAAAACATCATCACAGAATGTGGGGATAGCCTTGGGCAGCTATGCTGTAGACTGAGCCAGCTGGAGCAGCATGTTACCCCAGGTAAAACTTGCATACCTCAATAATATGAGGGGGTAGTGGAATGCACTTTAGTTACTATGTTAAGATGGTACAAACATAGAAGTAGTTTAAGTCTAGCTAATCCCAGCACTAAGTTTTCATATTTGCATGCAGAAAACTATCATTACGTTTTTCACTCTACTTGGGATATTTTACATATTTGTCAGCCTTCTTACAACTCCTTTGGACAAATGTTTCTTATTTCCAGCAGGAGTATATATCCCATTATTGAAATCAGCTTTCTTAACAAAAGCATACATAAGCTATAAACTGTAAAAAACACACCTCGATGGTTTGTAGATTGATGCCCCAAAAAAGAAGTATTATCATTGTATTGCACTTAACAAAATTATCTCACAATCCTCCCACACTTTTATTTATTTGTTTATTTACATTTGTTTACTGGGAAATTATTACTTTACACAGGTCCTTTTTCAGTGGAGGCATGGGGAGAAAAGCTCCACAGAATAATAAATGAACAGCAGAGTACATGAAGAACATTTGAATATACATACAATAGCAAATAATACATACTGCAGCAAACATTATAGATAGAATATGACACATACTAGTTCTAAACTAATTCTTTGAATACTATGAACTATTTCACCTCGCTAAATATAGATAATTTATGAAATGCTGGAAGCTAAAACTTCCAAGTACCAAAAAGCCCCCAAGTATAACCCACTGAGATTAAGTATCAATACTTCAGTTTTATTGGAGATACCCAAACATTCCCTGGCATGTACCAAAAAGGGTGTTTTCTGTTCTTGGACCGAATCTGTAAAGATCATCATGGTCTCAGGTATGAAAACACAAATGGCCATGCAGTTTTAAAAGAGATTCAAGTTAATACTACAAGAAGAATCTCTATACAATTATGCAGATGCAGTTACATACTTTTCCAGATTACAGCTCTCTGTTAAAACAAATGGTTGGATAATCTGGTTTTAAGATTGTCTAAAAAATGTGTTCAGGAAGACTAACATCATTACCTTTCCTAAGCTATAAAAGTAAACAAATGAAGCCACCTTTATTATTCCTATTGGTGCAACACTACCTGTTATTATTATTATTATTATTATCACACTTATGACAAAAAAGGGCTCTGGGATCCAGTTCACCTTCTTTTTAGACAGGTGATAAAGAAAGAGAGAAATAGGAAAGTAGACACACAGGCTGATGGATAAACATGAAGCAAAGAAACAGGGGGGCACAGTCTGGTAGCCTACACAGCTTTCATATCAATACTGATGCTAATGATCACATGTCCATTATATACCTGTACAAAGTGCACAGCTGGAGCAGCTAATATTCCTTGCTGTGTTCAGATATTCAAAATGATGACGGCAGAACTATACAATAGAATATCTACTCACACTATCATTACACTCCTGCATGAGTGAACGTATTCATCCAAACTGAAAATCAGTATGAATCCCAATCTGCTAAGATTACCAAAATCTTACATTACATTATCTGTAAAGATCACCAAAGTAATCCACCTTTGGATTAGCAGTAAGTGAGAAGGTCTTCCCAAAAGTTTGTCCAGTGGTGTGTAGCACACTTCTGAATTATATTTAATGTCAGTTCAAACTGTCCTAAGTATTGTTTTGTTTTAAAGAACATTTTAAACAAAATCTAAATGGAAGGCCATGATCTTGAGGTAATATAAGCAGGTGTATATTTTAGGCAGGCCCCTTTGTCCAAGATTCAGTGAAGTGAACAGACCCTGTCTCTAATTAAAAATTCAAAGCAAATGTTTTCAGATAAGTTAGTATACAGGGAGGGAGTTTTCTCTTTATCCCCTATCAAACAGCAGGTCTATCCACCTTGTTTCTGGGGAATAGGGTTTGGGATTTGATCCTTCCTATGAAGGGTTGATGCCAATGAGGATTTTTATGGGTTAGCTGATACTGCTTTCATTTTTATGGGTATGACTTGAACTATGCCCTTCCCTTCATGAGGCTCAATTATTGAATTATTGATGATGAAAATATGAACACGTGGCTAGAGCATGATTGTATAGCTGAAAAAAATGCACACGAGGGGGTGAGGGCCAGATCCCTGGTAGTAAAGCTAGGAATAATTTCCTCTATCAGCAATGGTGAATGGGAATGACTCATAAGATTAGGAATGTGCATCTTTGGGAATATATGGTAATTCTGAGCAGGGAAAGCTGTTTTACACTGCTATGCATAACACTGATCCAAGCTCTTAAACTTTTACAGCCTTTGTCTGATTTGAGTATATCTAAATTGGTAAGGGTAGAGTTAATTTTCAGAAAACAAATGAGTCATCGATACAGGCTGAAGAATACATGGCTGGGAAGCTAAGTGATCTCAGCTAATTAGGAGATGAAGGTATTTTATTGTGCATTGTTTGTTTTCATATGATAATAACAAAACAGTTTGCCATGAGGAAAATTGGAAGTATATAAGATGTTAGCTGCTATGACTGTATACAACATAATTTAAATTATGTGATTTTGTAGGGCTAGCTATAATAAACACTGAGCCAAGAATACATTCAGATGTGGTTGTTTTTCTCGAGAGGAAATTGCATGATAAATGTAATTTGACCCCTTAAAATCATAAGCTTAATGAACACCTTGAACTCCTCTTGGGTACATTTTAAAACATGAATATCAGATACTGATTAACAATGCATGTTGTCTGAGTTTTGCATCTCTTTCAGCATAATACTTAATGACACAATCTCTTTGCAAACTGTTTCTCATTTATTTCCACTGTGAAAAAAAGCGATGAAAATATTTGCAGGAAAAAAATACACATAACATACCCAGTCAAAGGTTTGTTTTATACCATTCCTTGCTGATATCTTTCTTGGTATGATCTAGTTCTGAGGCAACGGCCCAGGTATCCTGCATTCAGTTTGTAACTTGGTGTTAGCCTAACGATATGTCTGCAGCAAACAGTCTGTGGGACTGAACTCTTAAATTAAAAAAAAAAAAACACTGACCATTTTGAATCTTACTACTTTGTGCTACACAGAACAATTTGTTCTACTGACCCTTTTAGTCACGAACCAGGTACAAAGGTACTATATTAAAATACAATAATATAAACAGTGACAGAAGAACATTAGGAAAGATACATTAAGGAAACATAACAAATGTTAGGAATAAGCTTTGCAAAGAATCGTTGATTTAAATATTCACAAAAATTGGAAATAAACAATGGGTGATAAAATTAGAATTAGATAAAATTAGTATAATACAGAACTAGATAATGCTTTAGGTTATTTTTTAATGCCACAATGGTGCTAAAAAATTTTTATATCAGTAAGTAGTTGGTTTCATGCAGCAAGGTCATATTTTTGAGAAAGCTTTTTTTCCAATGGCTAGTTTAAATTTTAGTCTAACAAATGTGACTGCGTAATCCTGACTGCTTCTAAGTGAGTAGATTTATTCTCTATATTGTAGTACTCCTTTAAGAGGTGGGCAATAGCCAAGTGTTAGAATGTGTTTGATAAAGTTTTGAGTAGATACAGCCTAAAGATTTTGGACTTGGCTTTTTTTGCAATATTGCAATGGCCATATAAACTAGTGTTATTCTGAGATTCATAACAAGAGAACTGCATTTGTGAAACCCATTTTTCTAAAGTTATCACTTGCCTGGTATTCAGCACAGCCATATCCTGCATTCTGGGTACACTGTCATTACTTTCTGTTATTAAAATGAATTGTTACTGTTTGTGATATGTTATAGTCTACACGGAAACGTGACAATTAAATGAGATCAACAATTCTGATGTCATATTGTGTTTAACCTAGGATTATATTCAATTTATTCCTACAAATATATATTCAATAAACAAACCATCTTTAGAGACTAGTCATAATGACAGCATTTGAAAACATGCCATTTCCTACTGATGTATGTGTAAAAATATATTTTTGCACTACCATTTAGCAGTACTTGCTGGGTGATTAGCAACATTACTTTTAAAAAGATTATATCATTTCAGCACACTGACATATGAATACACACTAATAATTTATGACTTTAATAATGTACTTAGGCCAATAAACTAGATACTCGGAATCTATAGAAATAATTTTTCCCTAAATAGGTTAATCAGTATAGCAAAACATTCACCTTAAAGAAGCCTCTGATGTTTTACCTTATGCATACATATCAAACAACGATTAAACAAAAGATAAGTTGCATGGCTGATGCCAACTGGATGTAAACTGAAAGGCCTTTGCTAAAAAAGAAACGTACAAAGAAATCTCCCTTCAGCGTGGCATTCCAGATTTAGTGCACATTTTGCCTGAAAAAGTACAGTTGTGTAAAATCTTACCATAATAGTAGATGTCCTTGCCTTCACTGCTGCAGTATTCTTAACAGATGGGATACCCTACTAAGGAAGCCTGACATCCAGCCAGCCTAGCAAAGCCTACCATTGCTCTAAGGTATGCTGAACATCACGCTCCTTGCATAGAGTAGGGCATAAAGGTAACATTCAGGTGTACCATCTACAAAATTGATTGCCCCAGTAGGAACACCAGTCTAAGGAACCCAAGAAGTAGCCTTTACATCCAGGAAGGCAAAGGACTAGGGGGATGGAGGGAGCAAGCAAATACGGCAGCAGTGAAGGCAAGGACATCTACTGTTATGGTAAGATTTTACACAACTGTACAATGTTCTTACATTCACTGCAGCAGTATTCTTAAGAGATGGAAGAATGCCAAACTCAATAGGAAACTTGGGAGGAGGAAGAAGCAGAAGAGTCCTCTATAAAGCCATGAAGAACGTCACTAGCAAAACCAGTCCTAGCTCTACAAATACCATCCAACTTGTAGTGCTTGGTAAATATATGCACAGAAGTCCAGGCAGCTGTTTCAAGAATATAATTTATATCTAAGCCCTTGAAAAAAGCACCAGAAGAAGCCACAGCTCTTGTATAATGAGGCGTAACTCGAAAAGGAATGCTCTTGCCATGAAAAGTGTAACAAAAAGAAGTAGCTTTAGCAATCCCAAGAATAAATGGTTTGCCTGGATATAGCTAACCCCAAAAATCTAGCATTAAAAGAAGCAAACAACTGATCAGATTTTCTAATAGCCTTAGTCTTATCCAAATAAACCCTGAGTTGTCTATGCACATCTAAAGTATGCAGCACCCTCTCACTGTCAGATTGTGGAAAGGGGAAAAGATTAATAGACTTATTAAGAGACAGCTCATTAACCACCTTAAGCATAAAAGAAGGATTAGTGCACAATGACGTCCTGTCCTCATGAAAGATCAAAAAAGGAGAACAAGCCATAAAGGCTTGCATCTCAGACACCCATCTGACAGAAGTAAGAGCTAACAAGAGAACAGGCTTCCAAGAACAATGCTGCAAGGAAGCTTAAGCAGCAGGCTCAAAAGGAGCTGGAATCAACTTCTCCAAAACAAAATTAAGATCACAGAGAGGATAAACAGGCTTCCTGGGAGGTTTAATATTAAGGATGCCTTTAAGTTGTTGTTTAACCTCAAATTAACAGGCTAAAGGAGGAGAAGAAGACAGGCAAGCAGAGATGGCTGATAAGTGGAACTTAATAGAAGAATAGACCAAACCAGAATTGAGCAACTCACACAAATAAGAGAGAAACAAAGGACCATCTACAGTAAGTGGGCCCAGGTTATGACAGAGGCACCAAGTAGAAAAGCTCTTCCATTTGGACAAGTAGTATTTCCTAGTAGTAGGTTTCCTGGCCTCCTGCAGGACTTGCAGCATGTCCTCAGGAAAAAAAAGTGTATGAGCAATCAGAATCCTATCATCACAGTATCACTTGAAGTGTGGACATGTGGGGATGGATGAAAGATCCCTTGCCTTATGTGACTAGATCCACCCTAGGAAATAAGTTGTGATGATTGCCCATGGCTAGATGCAGAAGTGATGGGAAGCAGCACTTTCATGGCCAAAAGGGAGCCACCAACAAGAGTTTGGGAACATCCTGTTGAATCTTGAACAGGACTTCAGAGTAAGAGGAAGGGGAGGAAATGCATAAAGAAACAGAGGACGTCCACCTTCCACACCAGAGGACCTGGGACTCTAGCACAAAACAGAGGAAGTTGTCTGTTCAGATGGGAGGCAAAAAGATGCACATGAGGAGTAACCCACTGGTGGATAAATGTCCAGAAATACATGCCTATGAAGCATCCATTTGTGGTACTGAGTTAAGGACCTACTCAGAGTGTCTGCCACAATGTTCTGACCAGAGGGGATACAAACTGACCAAAGAGTCACTTGATACTTGAGTTGTCTATGCACATCTAAAGTATGCAGCACCCTCTCACTGTCAGATCCCATAATAGAAGTGCCAAGTGGCAAAGAAGATAAGATCTCATTCCTTCCTGTTTGTTGATATACCACATCACCGTGAACACCTTGAGAAGCCCTGGAGAGAAAAGATGATGAAAGGCCTAAAGAGCCAGCAGAAGAGCTCTCATCTTTTTGACATTGATGTGCTCCTTCTGCTGACAAAGCAACCACACCCCCTGTACCTTTAGGGAGCCATATGCCATCCCCCTATCCCATATCTGAGGTATCTGTGAAAAATTCCTGAGAGGGAAGAGGGGATGAAAAGGGATTCCTGGATTCAGAGACAACTGTTGAATTCACCAGAGAATTTCCTGTCTGACACAAGGAAGAAGAGGAACTACAAACTATAGAGGATGTACATGTTAAAGCCATACTGACTTCAGAAACCACTGAAACTTCTCATATGAAGTTTGGCCAGAGGGAGCATTGGAATAGTGGATGCCATGAAACCCAGAGCTCTCAGAAACTCTGTGGTGGTAATGGAAGCCAAAGGAAGAAGAAGAGTGTGAAAGAAAGAAATGAAAGTTAAGGCCTCTGGAGGAGGCAGGGATGCAAGTGTTGGCACAGTCTGAATCCTGCAATCCAGAAAAACATAACTCTGGGAAGGAGTCGAAGAAGACCTTTTGAAATGCATTGTGAACTCCAGGCTTTGAAGAAGAGAAATGGCAAAATGAAGATTTTGCAAAAGGATTTCTGGAGAGGATGCCTAAATCAGCAGGTCATCTAAGTAAGGAAATATTTGGATCTCTTGAAGCCTGCACAAAGCAATCACAGGAGCAAGGCATTTGGTGAACAGCCTTGGGGCAGTAGAAAGGCCAAAGGGCAAATCAGAGAACTGAAAATACTAGGAAGCAAAAGAGAAATGCAAAAACTTCCTGAAAAAAGGATGGATCGGAATATGGAGATAAGCATCCTTGAGATCCAGAGACACCATAAAGGCCTGAGGGAGCAAGAGAGGAAGCAGAGTCTGAAGGGACAACATCTGAAAGGAAGGCACTTTCAGAGAAGTGTTTAGATGACAGAGGTCTAGAATAGGTCTCCAAGTGCCCTCTTTTTTGGGATCCAGAATTAGTCTGGAGTAGAACCCTTTCCCCCTGTAGGACACAGGCATGTCTTGACTAGTTCCCTGAGTCAAGAGATCTTGAAGAACCTCTGGGAAAAAGCGAGGTTGTTCCTGAAGAGGCTGAGGAATGCCTATAAAAGGAGGACAGGATTTCCACATCATGAACTACCCTTGATGAATGCTAGACAGAACCCAAGAATCCTGATTGATCTGAAGCCTAATAGGAAGAGAAAGAGAAAGGCGAAGAGAAATAGGAATGTGGCTGGGAAATGACAGATAGTCATGCAGTACCCAGTTTGTCAGGAAAGGAAGGCTTTGGAATTTATGAAAACTGAGTAGCCTTAGCAGGAGGAGCCCATTTGCCATTCGTTTTACCTTTAATAGAAGGAAGAAATTGCTTACGAACAAAGGCTAGCTTAGTGGGGTAGTTTCTCTGAAAGTTAGGCACAGGAGAAACAAACACATGTTTAAGCTCCTGTAATGCCTTACCTTATCCTGAAGGGACTTAAACAAATCAGCAGCAGCTTTCCCAAAGAAAGGTTTAGGATCCAGAGGAGCATCCATCAACTTAGCCTTAATATCATCAGGTAGAGGTTGAAGTCTAACCCCAAAATACCTCCTCATCACTGAACCAAAAACAGCAGCCCTAGTAAAGGCATCTGCCGCATCATAACTACATTTTATAGAATGATGAATTACTTGAGAGGAAGTCCCTAGCAAGGAAAGAACAGAGGTTTTACCCTCATAGTGTGGAAAATCAAAAAGAAGTTGAGAGGCCGGAGAAAGAAAAGCCAACACATACCTAGACATATGGGTCTAATAATTAATAGCTCTAAAAGCTAGGGTAGCAGAAGTGTAAACCTTCTTACCCAGCCTTTCCATGGTCAGAAGGCAGTAATTTGGGCAAAGGAAGCAACTGAGATGGTTTATCAGAGGCTACAGATACCACAAAGGGGTAGGCAGGACATTTATACAAAAACATAACAATTCTCAGGTACCCTATAAAACCTATTGGGCTTCTTGGGAGCAGGGGATAGAGAATCAGTTACATGAGAGGCATTGGAAAAAGCATCCAGCAAAGCAACTAAAACAGGAGGAATAGCCGAAGGTTTAGGAGATTCCAACTGCAGCAACTCATGGTACCTCTTCTGGATATCAGAGACCTGGGCACAATCTCAATTAAAAAATTCCATCGTCTTAGAGGTTGTGTCCACAAAGGAAATTTCTTCAAAAGGAACATCAGGACTAATAGATTCCTCCTCCTGTGACCCATAGTCCAAAGGAGAAGGAATTTGAGTAGAATAAGTCAGGGATTCATCATCAGAAAATGACTCTTCCTCAGAAAAATCCTATTCTCTAGGCCTTTTGAGGACCTAGGAGGTGCAGGATCTGAAACCCCCTGAGGAGGCTTTAATGACATTAAAACAGTGAGTAGCCCTTGAGTAAAGGCCTGACACTCACTTTGTGGATCTCTAGGAGTAGAAGAAAGATGTTTAGTTTTTTGTTTCTTTTTAACGGAACATCCACCCCCTTATAAAACTGAGAAGGCTCAGACCCAGGACAGCAGTCACGAACCATAGCAGGAACTCCTTCCCAACTAAAACATGAGGACCTCCCCTAGGCCCCTTGGAAAAAAATCAACCGTGGTTCCCCCAGAACATCCAAATATGATGCCTCTTTGGACTTGCTGCCAGCCAAATCCTCACCAGCCTCCAATCTGGTCATGGCAGAGAAATCTAACAACACAGCTAGGTGAGCCTCTGGGTTTATAACAACCTCAGGAGAAACACCAGGCAGAGGCTGGACAGTGGAAGATTCCAGTTGTACCTTTTTTACCTTCTTCTTCCCTAACGGGTGACCCTTGTGGTGACAGATTCCTTCTACTGTATCTTTACAAAGAAGGTTAAGACATTGGTTCTCAAGATGCAAGGAAATGGAAGAAAGTCTACTGCGAAGGGTTTTTGGGATGACTGCCTGACATATCAAACAGGACATATGGTCATAAGAAGCTCCAAGGTAAAAAAAAAGCCACTTATCCTAGTGATTTTTATGGGGAATCTGTCTTCCATACTGGCACTTACCCTTCCTGGATGACATTAATTCCAAAGAGCACAAAAAAGGCAAGAAAAAACAACCCCCCCAATAGGGCACTTATCTTCAACTTGCCAGGATTCAGCAAACAGGTGAAGGCATTACCTGTAGCATAAAAATGCATGCAGCTGACAAAAACAGACATAGACAAACAGACCAGTGGTAAAAACAAACAATCAGACTGGCAGAAAAGAAGGTCTGTAGATGATATGCCTGAACATCACTTTTATGCCCTACGCTACACAAGTAGCATTTGGGTTATGTTCAAGCTACCTTAAAACAATGGTAGGCTTTGGTAGACTGGCCAGACATCGAACTTCCATGGCAGAGAATCCTATCTGTTAAGAGCACTGCAGAAGTGAATGTAACAACATCAAAACAATGCTCGATGGCCCAGAACTGAAGAATGATATATGTATTGTGTAGATAAAGAGCAGAGATAAGGCAACCTTGGAAAAGAATACGGTCTCATAAAGTCTTAAGAGTATCGTGGATACATGTACTACAGAACATGCTAACATCACTGCTCATTGCAAGTAGTGGACCAGTCCAAATGGACAGAAATAACAACCACTATGCCAGCAGCATGACTGGATAATACATTAATTTTAAAAAACAGACATGACGCCAGCCATAGAATGATGTAACATATAACGCATCATATACGCTCCACATATGCATTATTTATGAATCACAGTTGTATCTCTGTGGAAAATCCTTCTTCTGTGTCTCCCTGTATACTAAATGAATATTGTCAATGCTGCATGACTCTCAGATATCATTTTAGGTTGGTGTGGTCATTTATCACAGTATGCTGAAGAATTTTGTAAGAAGTCTAGGCTCCCTATTGTAATTTTGAGGTCAATAGTTTAGAATCTTGGAATTATAAAACATAAAAGAGAAACTAAAGGAGAACTGAATTTCAACAATCGCTGTTCTCCTTTAAGGCTATTTTTTTGCAGTAGCGCAAGCGGCCCTGCATCCTCCCAGTGCAGGGACTGTGAAGTGTACATCCCTTCTACTAATTTATAGTATCTGCAGTATCATTACTCCTTAGAGAAAAGAGAATACTCTCAGGCACAAATATCTTGGATTTGGTATGTGTAAGTCCCCACTTTCACACATTTAGTTTCTATATTCAGAAGTTGCACCTACAAGTCTCAGAATGTAAAAGTGCTCCTGACGTTTATCTACTCTAGATGCAGAGCTGAGCAGATTTATTAATTCATGAATTCCATGTTAGTATTGCCAAGCTGAGCATTATGCAGTTACGTATCATAACACTGCAAGGGAGTAGGAGAAAGAAAGAAAAGAAATGAAAAGAAAAGCTTGATGCATATTATTGCATATGGAGTAAAACAATGCCAGCAAACATACTTATATAGCCAAAAGGCAGTGCCAAACTGTTTACATGTCTCAAATTTGAGGTCCTTTATGTGTTGCAAAGAAAGCGATCTGCATATTTTCAACAAAAAAGCTGTCACTACTCTCAAGTCTTATCCAAGAAAATAGTTTAGTTTACAAGGAAATATAAACTGTAAACAAAGTATAATGGAAACTTTCTATACAAGTATAATGAAAAGTGATGATACAGGCATGTTAACAACCAATATATGATAAATATAATTTTCAGCAGTCCACCCTAGAAACCCCAAAAAACTAGTAACACATCAAAGACTTTTACGATCAGCTTTGTTGAACATCATAACAACATCATAATTTAACCAAACAAATCACCTTAGGTAGTATGGTACAATGCTCAACTGTATAAAATACACCTCCACTAAACAGGATAGCATGTTAGACTGCTCGCCAACCAACACTGGTGGCATCCCAATGCTTGCTATTCACAACTACAATTTTAACACAGTGCAACACCACTCATTTGATTCACTAGGGCAACAGCATGTAGCCTAACCATGAATAAAAAAAGTAAGGGTGGGAGAAGGGCCAAACACCGTCAGTCAACTAAACTGGCCATTCTTCCATCTACTAGGCTGCCCATGGAGTTTGTCCTCCCTTTCCCTTTAACCGCCAGCTATGGTCCACAGTAAATCTTGTAGAAATGATGTTAACTGCGCATTTAAAATATCCAGCTCAATATCACTAAGATGGATCCCTTCACTATGAAGCTACAGTGAGTTTCTATCTGCAAAATCCTAATGCTCAAGCACCAAGAAATCCAATGCGTTACTTGCCCTAGCTACCATATGACTGAGGAATTTCTTAGTAACCTATAATGCCTTAAATTTAGCCACTACCTTCCACACTAATCTAGGTATAAGTGAAAATCATATCACCTGCACCCTTGGAAACCTCTAACATGCAGCCAGTAAATCCCAAACAAGACAGGTAAGTGACTTCCCCCCTTCAACTTTCCACTCAGCCCACCTACCTACTGCCAGCCAGCATGAGAATGACTTGTTGCTAACCCACCCACCTTAATTGACTCACCTATATTTCCATTTTTTTAGTTGTTAATAAACCCCACATCTTAGCACAAAAAAATCCAGACAATGCTTAAAACAGTGGAGGGAGGAGGAACGACTCAAAAAATGAACTGATTTTTAAAATATGGTTCTTAAAAACATAGAAAATTGGGAATTGCTAAATTAACATGATGATCAGATTTGAGCCTCAGATTCCCTGTATTATAATCTGTTACTTTAGCCAGCATGCCAATTTATCTGCACTATTAGCATACATTGCAGAGGGATATAAAGTCTGAAACTCAAGTATGTGTCATTATTCAGGAACTTCAATCCTCACTGATTCACCAGCAAATCACACATTTTTAAGGAGGAACAGACCATTATATACCTCTCAACTGTACAGATTTTTGCAGAATTTCCAGATTTTTGTCAATTTTTTCATAAAATTGTGGTTTTCTGGCAAACAAGTGGCACATAATTTAAGACTGAATTTAGAAAATAATGACAGACATTTGACTTTCAGGCTTCATACCCTTTAGAAAATTCATGCAAATGCAAAACCTGTTGTTCTAACAACTTTCTAAGCTTGTAATCGCAGTATTTAAAAAATGTTCCTATTTTTGGGCCTTTGTCCCACTTTTATTTGTCCAAATTTCTTGCTCTAAGAAGTTGAGAGGTGTGGACAATAATAAAGCAAAAATATGGATATTCTGTGAAATTATGGACAGATGAGAGTATGGTCATCCCCTTAACCCCTTCCCACACTAAATTAGGCTCAAGAAAGTGACAATGTACCATGTGGCTCTTATAAACAATGTGGGTATAAGTTATCAGCCATTCTACCATTGCTTATTTTTTGTTTTAAAAGTAGACTACCCCATCCCCACCCCCAGTGACATGCAAGGTGTGTCTATGTTATGATACATGCTGTCCTGGCATAACTGATGCAAAATGGCCTAACCCACTAACACTAATGAGAAACCAGCTGCATAAGGTGCCCCGACTATTCTAATAGTATTTTGTCATCCTTTTAACTTGCCTTTTACTAACTAAAACTCCCCCAATGACATTCTTGGTTTAACTGCATCACACCACATGCCCTACCACATGGCTGCTGAATACCAGTCCACTTCCCATTCATGACCACCATGGATTTAGAACAAAGTCAACCACTTAATTACATCCTTTATTCAAAGTTTGAGTAAAAAAAAAAAAAAAAAAAAAAAAAAAACAAGGAAAACATTTCCTAATAAATTATCCATCCCCATTTACTCTCAAGAGCCTCCTGCAAAGCTGCAGAAAGTAACTATGCCTTGGCTAATGCTCCCCTAACCTAGTTTCACTTTATATAAGCTAAGCTGATTACCCTGCCCTAAATCTGTGCTGCTGTCAAACAAACACCTCCTTTTAACTAAACCTGACATTTACCCCCACACCGGTAGTTAAGCAACACTTACCCTACTGTACAAAAAACTACCTGCCCGCCTATAAAATAAAAAGAACACTTACCCACCCACTACAAAAATCTATACTTATCTCACTCCACCAAGAAATTCTACCTTGGATGGCCAATAAATGCCCACATTGCCGCATCCCATCACTTGGACACTACTCATGAATTTTGCAGTGCCAAAAAGATAATCCCTCTACTAACCTGCCCTTATATATCACCCACCCTGTCAGCTTATTTTCTACCTATCTGACTTTTTTGTCCCTTTCTCTTTCCTCCACCTCGCCAGGCTAACGCTATACTGTCTGGCATTTTTCCTCCCACTACTCATCCATCCCCTTTTATTAACAGTACATGGCTCAGTGTCAAATTAGCCTTCAAATAAACCCCAGTTAAAACAAATTTCTGGTAATTCACAAACACGCACACACACATCCTATATGGGTGCCTTCTGGGGTGAAATAATTTTAATCTAGAATCCTGCTATAACAAAATAGCTAAGTTTGCAGCCAGTCACCCCCAACAAAACTCATTATTGCTCCACTCTTCAGCACTTCAACTCACTGGAACTTCCTAAGGACCTGTTAACTCTAAACCAGCTTACTTTTCCCCAAAAAGTCATACACAACCCCAGTAACTGCCCTGCACTCTCAAGCCTGGTCCAACTCAACATAAACTGCAAGTCCCTTAGGTCTTCTAACAGACTTATGCTAAAAGTTACCCAGTCGCACAATTCTCATGGTGACTCCCTCTATTCCAGTAAAATAGCCAAGATCTGGAATGCTCTTCCTCAGCACATACAAAACAGTCCCAGCATCTCCTCATTTAAAAAAACCTAAAAGAACATCTCAATAACAACTGTCACTGGCCCTGTATTTCACCTGGTTAATTCCTCTCCCATATTTCTTCATATCTCTCTTTCTCAAGTACCTCTCTCCTGCATCTTAAGTAGCTAGTCCCTATATCCCATATCTAGATTTGATTTCTTTATTTTTCTGTTAGACTTTGATTATTCCAGTTACTAATAACTCTGTAATATGTTCAACTACATGTTTGTTTACAACTATTAGTTTCTTTAGTAATTTTGTTAACTGCATTTTTGTTAATTGTCATTTATTAATACTCATTTTATGACTACTTGTTTTATTCTAAATTGTTAATGTACTGGGGCTTTTTCTCCCTGGGTCTCCTCTGAAAACGGGCTACTTGCCCAGTCGGGCACTACACAGTTAACACATGTAAACAAAATAGATAAAATATATAAAATACATAGAGAGTGAGATTGAGATCATAATATAATAAAATTATCTAAACTGAAAGAAAAATGCTAGAACCATATACATATATACCCCCAACACACCCACATATCTGTCTATAGATAGATAAGGACTGAAGATGAAGAATGCTGGATTCCATGGATACCAAAACATGCTCACTATCCACACACAAAGCCCCAATCTCCTAGGATAGTGTGGCAATTGTAAGAAGACTCTCCAAATGACAATATGAATAAAAAATCTTCATTTATTGTACCATAGGTTTGAATAAAAGATCTTCATTTGTTGTACCATACGTTAAGCGCTTTCACTCACAAAACCATGAGCTTCATTGGTTCTGATGAAGCTCACGGTTGTGTGAGTGAAAGCGCTTAATGTATGGTACAACAAATGAAGATCTTTTATTCAAACGTATGATACAATAAATGAAGATTTTTTATTCATTTTGTCGTTTGGAGAGTCTTCTTACAATTGCCACACTATCCCGGGAGATCGTGGCTTTGTGTGTGGATAGTGAGCATGTTTTGGTGTCTGTGGAATCCAGCGTTCTTCATCTTCAGTCCTTTTCTTTGGGGTGTAGTGTTGATGGAACGCTCTATAGATAGATAGATATGTATGTTTGTACTTATAGAAAATACCCATTTTGCCTGTCTTCTACATTCCATACCCTATACCATCTGGACCTGAAATGTAATCAACATTTACTGAAGTACTTCATATAATTCTTTAATAGTAATTTATTTTTCAAATTCTTCTTTAACTCATTCTGAATATGAATATTCTCCTTTATTATTTTACCCAAATATGTAGATATCACTTCCCTTCTTCCTTGTAAACAATATTTCTGCCTAAACATTGAAGCATTTTTTCCTCAATTTCTTTTAATATATTTTCTTGTCTATAGCATGATACTCTTTTGCACTATTGTCTGAATTCTCCAATATATTTCAGTAAGTTTTCCCTTACTTCACTTTCTCTTCTTTCTTACATCATCCTGCCAGTGAAAAAATACTTTTTATACTTCTTTTTAATTTCAGTCCAGAGCTTTGACCATTATTTATAGCAGGCCTTCATGGTTATATGATCCTTCCAAAGCTGCAGTACTCCCCACTGTACAATTTCACCCCATAATTTCTCATTTATTATTTTTATTCCCTTTCCTATTTTAATATACTCTTCTTCGTCCATCACATCCATCCATATTGGTAAATAGTCTGAAAAAACTGCTACAACTATAACACCATTTGCTACCCCCAAGCCTCACAATAATAAAAAATAATCAGTTTCAGAGCCAAGTGCCACCATTTCATAAGTCCATTGACTTCTGAGCTAATTTACTGCATTTTATCACTTCCTGTATTTTTTACATCTTGTCCTTTCTGTTTACTTCTTCACCTTAAATCACAATTAAAGACCTCTTTTCATA
Organism: Protopterus annectens; assembly: GCF_019279795.1. NCBI lineage: Eukaryota > Metazoa > Chordata > Ceratodontiformes > Protopteridae > Protopterus > Protopterus annectens. The sequence goes on along the minus strand of NC_056737.1, from coordinate 661,300,002 downwards.
TTAACTGCAGCATAATTTAATATTTGATGAAACAGATTCTCTTTCCTTGCTAGTTAGTTATATATGTAAACAATGCTATAATTCCATAAAGGTTCTCTCCACCTCACGTCCACAACAGTTAACCTTCCTGGCCGTACCAGTGTTACATCTAGTATTTTCATGTTTATTTGTACAACACAGCCATTCCAGATCAACTTTCACTAAGTGACATATTATATTTCCACCCCACAATGTTTCAGTTTGCAGTCTTTCTTCCATCATGTAACATAACATCTACATCATATTTTGTACAGCATTCCAGTACCCCTATCCTTCTTACAGTGTTAATACTGTTCACATTTCTTAAAGTACGCTAAAACTGTTTTTTTTCTTCTTTTAAAGTTTAGGGGAAATATTTTTAAATTAATATTTTCTTATTTTTACTGTTTCCCGGGTTTAATATTTTTTCATGGGTTTATGTATAAATAGTCCTTGATTTTCAGATTCAGATTTTTCACTGGCTAGAACTTCAAAAAAATTCTTAGTGTCATTCCCTTCAACTGACTTCTCTTCATGCAATCAAACTCTCTCCTACCCCCATATTTTTACAGTATTTTCTTTACTTAGTTCAATGACTCTTGATGTCCTTCTTCATGTATGTTTCCTTCCACCCCCCCCCTTCTTTTTCATTATTTACTGTTTGTGTCGACAGTCCCTGTAAAAGTTTTCTTTTTTTTTACACAGCCTGTATCCAGGCACATACCTTCTTGCTGTATGCCCTTTCTCACCACACTGGTTTACATTGTACCTGTCACAATCAATAAAATGAGAAGTGATCCCACAAAAGAAACATAATTTAGGCTGCAACATATCTTAATTTCCCTTTTTGACCAGCCACAAAAATAATAGTTGCCAAGTGTTTCACTTTCACCGTGTTTTTTTTTTTTTTTTCACATTTCAAATCTGCTTTCAACTTCCACCCTCCAAGTTTCTCTCCTTTGTAACTTTGACAATGTTATTAACAGTTTCCCACAAACCCTGCATGCAGTTTTTAAAATCTTCTTCCAGTTTACCAGTTCTAAACTGTAAAACAACATTTTTAACATGTAAGGTACTACTAGAAAACAAATAACTGCTGGACGTGGGTTAATGTCCTTCTTTTAGTTACATTGTTCCAGAAAGTTCATCAGTCTCTCAGTTTCAAATGTTAAGTCACAAAAAGCCTATGTCCCTGTATGTATAAAATACCAAATTTCTTGAGCTTTAAATCCCACCAAATTATCCCATACATAGTACCTCTTTTTTGTTCTTATTCTCAAAGTTGTCTTTCTCTTCTTTTTAAAAACAGTTTTACTTACAGTTTGTACAAAAACACAAACAAAAAAATCTATATTATCAAAAAACCATCAAAATAAGAAAGCAGCTCAGCAAAAAGGACCATTAATCCTTTTTCTTTATTATCCTGGTACCTCGGCCATTCTAGGATCAGAGCTGTATTCTTATTTTGATGCTCACTTACAGTTTGTCTCTGGTCTCATTTTCTGCATGCTGTTACTGCTGCATAAGTCATAAATGCTGCATTTCTGTTACCATAAAACCAGACTCCAGCATACCTCTCAACCTGGAAACATGTAAAATCTGAACAAAGGCCCATGAAAAGTAGGTACAACTAGCCAAAAATCTGTACGCTGATTAACATAACATTTGCATACATAATTATGTAACCCCATCCACTCTACTGGAATTGTGGGATACCAACATTCAAATGCAAACACTGAACTTTGAACTTGTGCCAAACTAAAATGCAGTTTTCTTTTATAAAAATAAATTGACTGCTACACTCATATTAAATAACACAAAATATAACATGGACAAAAATGTTTTATTTATATTAACATCTGTGAGCTACCAATGAGCTACTTTCTGTAGTCAATGGTTTGATTTCTTCAGCCCACATTTGCATAGTGTGCAACTTTGAACAAGTCAATTAACCAGACAGTGGTTCCAGACCAAGACCAAAAAAGTACCATGTGGATCAGTGCTCTACTTGCTAAAAATACACAAATAAATAAATGAATGGATGACTGAATGAATGAAAAATATCTGGTAGTTTTAGGTTACTGTAAGATTCTTTGAGCTGCAATGTAGAGATAGTGAGATGTTAATAGAAATAAGAAAGCACAAGAATAAAACAGTATCTCATGCTGACCTGAAATAGAATTTGGTAAAATATTTGATAACCTGCCCATTATAAACTCTACACAGACGAGAAATAAAAGTTTCATGCAAGACAGAAAGCACAATATTTCATAGACAATATAGTGGAAAGAACAGCCCATATGCCCACCCATTTGTAGTGTTGAATTCATGGAAAAAGGGGTGGCAGAAGGAATACCAAAAGTTTGTTCATGTGGAAGAGTGCTTTGGATAAACTGCAGTCTAGGCAAAAATTGCCTTATGAAATACAAATGACCCCACTATGCATAACCTTGTAACATCAATCTGAAGCAGACCCCCTCCTTTCTCTCTTTCTCTCTCTCTCTCTCTCTCGTTCTTTCTCTCACAAATAAATGTATCTAAGGGTTCTTTGCTTAGCTTTAAGAGCATGTCAGAGAAATGCCTCCCTGATAAATGTCTGTTGCTGGCCATTAGCTAGATAAACTGATACAGACAAGTCACAAGTATTACTAAACTAGAGTTTAAGGAAAATTAAAGTATGAAGGAATGGGTTGGCTACAACCTGCATATTGCTTCCTGTCTCTGCAGGGTGCATCAAGCACCATAAAATTCAAAGAAACTTTTACACAAGCCCAGAAAAAGGTCAAAACAGCAACTCTGTCAAGCAGCTTACATGACTGCTTGTGATCAGTATATGTAAAACCTGATGTAGCTAAGATGTGTCTCCAGTTTTAGTCTAATTCGTGGCCTTAAGCCAAATTCCTACTATGTTATGGGCTGAACTCTTGGTGGGGGGAGAGCAAACAACAAAATGAGACCACAATGCCAACTTAAACTTGCAAATAAATAAAGGCTCACTGTACTACCAAAAGATGAAAGTCACTGCTTCTTTTAATACAATAGGAATATTTTCAACTTGCAATATTATAAATATTATAAATGATGAACTTGTTACCAAATAAAACTGAAAAACTATGGAAGGGCAACCGGCGACAGACCATATGGTTACTGCAGGCTAGAACTGAAATTGCTGGGTTACACAGCTCAGTTACATATGATAATGATTTCACCTGCATACTGCAAGCTGAAGACAGTCCATTCATAAAGAACTGCAGCTAGGTACAGCTACAGCAATGTCTTTTTTTTCCAATGAAAATAAGTAAACAATACAACTTAGAAACATCCATCCATCATGGAAATCACGTCCTGCAATTTAAAGTGCACATACCACACAATACAGTTACAGTAACAGTTTACAAAATAAACAGCAGATAAATACAGGAGCTGAATTTCTGAACCATAACATTGACCTCTGCATTTTATTAATTACACGATCAAATGAAAATTGGCACCTCTGCATAGAATACCCCTAAGAACCACAAACTTGGAAAAATAAATGTTCAGGTCATTTCATTGCATATTTGCATGCATCCTTAATAAGAAGTTGAAGTTGAACCATACTACTTGCAGAGTTGTTTTAGATTCTGCACTCTGGATCATGTCGCTAATCTCATCGTCCTGATGCATGATCAGCTTCTCTCTCTCTCTTTCTCTCTGAAACCAATCCCCCAACTAGGCATATGCACAAGTTTTTTTAAATTTTTTTTGACTTACCCGGAGGAGGAGGTCCAGCCACTGGAGCAAGTAAATTTTCTCATCCTGCAGTGCAGACACACACAGGTGAGCACTGGGGGGACTCTGCAGTTGAACCTAAATTGTGCACAGGGCAGGCTAGCTCTACTCACTGCTGCTGCTGTTATTAATTCCACCTGCCACCAACCGAAGCAGTAGCACTCTCTGAGTCTCCGCCGGAGTCCAATCAAGTCCCACAGGCAGTCTTCCACATGAAGCTGATGTCATCACGCACGTCATACCTGCACATTGATAATGTTATGGGATATGCTGGCAATGCGTTGTGACATCAACCATAATTAAAAAAAAATGTAAATAAAATAAAAAAAAAAATGGGAATTGAAGGCGCCACTTGGAAATTTGTGGCACCCCATTATTTTGCCCTGAAAACCGGTACATACCAAAACATTCAGTACAACTGAGAGGTATGCTCCTCAATTTGTTGCTACTTTCCTCTTCTGCTTTCTGTTAGTGCTGCATCAGTTTTAATGGCTTCATACTCTGCTGTCACTTCACATATTTTTTTCTCCACATAATCTGCCATCTCAGCCCATGACGAAGCAAACATTTTGCCTGGATTGTCTTGCTCAATTGTTTTCAACAGAATATCATCTTCAGGCTTTCTTGATCCCATTTCTGTTATCTGCACCACTCCAGTGGCCTTGCTTACTTCATTCTCCATTGAGACAGCTAAAGACTGCTTGTTTGCATCATCCATCACATGGGAATCTTTATCTGCATTCTTATACTCCATATTGAACATTTTCTTTCTCCAAATTCTCACTTTACACCTCCAAACTCTGCATAGCTTTTCTCTCCTCCTCAATCCTGCTGCTTCCCTTAGGCCTCTTCCTTATTGCTGCAGGAGCCCTCTGGGGGAGCATGTCAATATATCAACACCTTCTCAAACAAAATTAAAACTCTGAGAATGTTTCACCAAAATCATTTTTGGTAAAAGTCAAAGTAAATCGTTTTTGGAGGGGGCATTTGAGCAATCCCCCTGCACCTCCCCATATGATGGAACACCCCCACCCCTAAACTTAAATATACCTACTCTGAGGTCACACAAAACTATAGAGATATCTGTTAATATTGCTTTCTTGTCTTCTTGTGAACTGATCTCGTTTCCCTTCTGTTCATGGTTAAAACACTTCTAGCATATCTTCCTTCTCTCTGCATGCTTTTGTGATTGCCACTTTTCTGGTGTGTGTGTGTGTGTGTGTGTGTGTGTGTGTGTGTGTGTGTGTGTGTGTGTGTGTGTGTGTGTGTGTGTGTGTGTGTGTGTGTGTGTGTGTGTGTGTGTGTAATTATACATATGTTCATCTATTTATATGTGTATATATAGACATATATACTTCTGTGGATCAAAAGCCATTTCTGGAGACTGATATTACTCAGCCAACATGTTTACGTCAGGAACACTTGCTAGATGTAGACTAAAATGTAGGAAGAAAAGGCTATTTTATGGGTTATTTTTTGCCAGGGTCTGAGGTTTATTTCAGGCCTCATTTCATCATATACAAGATAACTACATTTCATGTTTAGCACCACAAAATACTTAAATAACTGTCCATAATTTAGCTAATTGAGTTGAAGGGTGCCCAACTCAAAGTATGCGCTCTGTTGCTTTATAGTTGTTTGTTTTGATTTTTAATTTGCTTTACTGTGAATTGTTGAGCAAGTAAATAAAGCTGTATTTACTTTGCACAACATTTTGAAGTTGTGTGCATTTTATTTCTGAGTTACTGCCTTCAGTATTTTGCATGTGAGATGATTGTAACATTAAACTGTTTATTTTTTAAAGTACCTCTGCCTCTAATGCCTGAGCTGGGAAACATTACGACATAAATATATGGCAAAGTTATATCGACAGTGTACTCTGACCATGTGAGTTCTATCTGTGAGCCAGTTGGCAACCCATCTCTTGACATAGGGGTTAATGTTCAAGCTGGTGAGCTTATCTATGATGCCAGAGTGGGGAATGGTGTTGAAGGCCTTAGCGAGGTCCAGGTAGGCTGTGTGGACTACCTTTCCCTCATCTGTGGCCTTAGTAACTGTTTCAAAGACGTCAACTAGGTTTAGGAGGCAGTATCGGCCTTTAACAAAGTCGAATTGGGTAGGGTCCAGTGTCTGGAGGTTCCCAATGTCTCTGTTTATGAGTTCCATGATGATGCGCTCCATAGCTTTGCAGGCCAGGCTAGTCAGGCTTATAGGGCAATAGTTCCCAGGATCTGTTGTGGCACCACCTTTGTGGAGCGGGATGACTGTTGCTATACACCATTCTTTGGGTACATAGCCTGTGGTAAGGCTGAGTTTGAACAGTGAATTTAGGTGAGGGTTTACTTAATTTTGGAGCTTGTGTAAGATGCAGCCTGGGATACCATCCGGTCCCATTGATGCTGTGTTTTTAGCTTTGGAGAGTGCTGTTTTCACCTGCGTGTCTGTGATGTCTGGGGCTCTAAATTCTTCTGGGATGGACAAGGGCCCTTTTGGGGGTGGGGGGTAAAGTTTGCACTGAACCTGTCAGCCAGGATGTTTGCAATGTCAGTTGGTTCAGTGTATTTTTTGCCATTTTGCACTAGCTCAGAGCATATCTGTGAGTTGCCACCTAGATTCTTGACATAGCTAAAGAAGGCTTTGTGATTATCTTTAGAGTCTTTGCCAATTTTTCTTTCGAAACTGGACTTGGATGATTTCATGAGGGATCGTAGTTTCTTGCTAAAATTGATCAGGGATGCCTTTCCTTTTTGGGATTTTGCTCTATCATGTAATAGTTTCCTCCTTCTATTGTATAGCTTATTTGTGGCCGGGGACCACCAGACTGGTTTCCTCTTTTTGGAGGAGTAAGTCTTGGTTTTACTTGGGATGGCTCGATCCATGCATTCCTGTAGGTGCTCATGCATTTGTGAAGGATTCTGCAGTTTGGGCAGCATTATCCTTTAGCAAGGGGGCTTTGAAACTTTCCACCTTGGTCTTGAGAAGTGTGAAGTTGGCTTTTGAAAAGGTTTTCACAGTGGTTTCCTTAACTAGGGCTGGGGTCAAGATGTGGATGTCCAGTGTGATTAGTTTATGGTCTGATCTTACCAGCGAGGGGTTTACCTATGGTGTGGAGCATTGATCCCCCATTTTGGTGATGATCAGGTCCAATATGTTGTCACCTCTTGTGGGCATAGTGACCAGCTCTTCCAGGGTGTTTGAGTTTATAAACTCTAGGAAGCATTGGGCAAAGGAGTTTGTACTTGAGTAGTTTTCCCAGTCAATGTTTAGGTAGCTGAAATCACCCAATATCATGGTGTTAGGTAGGATCTTCATATTTTCCAATGTTCTCAGGAATGCTGAGTGGGAGTCCTGAGACAAGGTGGGCAATCTGTAGCAAGCTACAATCTGAAATGCAGCTTTGCCCACTGTTAGTTGCACATGGATGGTCTCCGAGGCCTCGTGCTGGGCTACTAACCTGGAGGTGTGGGTATCCTTTATGAAAATGGATACACCCCCTCCTTTTCTATTTCAGTCCGGGTTCTGAGGCCAAAAGGTATGGTATGAGTTGTAGCCTGGTAGTGCTGGGTTGCTCTCTGGAGCCTTGAACCAGGTTTCTGTTACTGCACAGATATCGATTTTCTCCATGTTGAGGAGTGCCTCGAGTGCGTGCATTTTGAGGTTTAGACTTCTGGCATTGAGTAGCATTACCCTCAGTTTTTGGTTACTTGTATTGTTTATGGAGGTGGGTTTGTCTTTTGAGCATTGCCTAAAAAAGGCACTATGGGGTGGCAAGAGCCTTGGCCAGTATTCGAAAGCCTAAGGGCGACAGGTGCAAGCCATCTCTGGTGAAGCAGTATGGCTTGTCGAGCATGTTATCCCAGGCTGACAGACACTGGATCCCCTTTGAATGACACCAATAGCTTAACCAATTGTTAAAACTGATCATTTTTTCTTTGCACTGTGGCATCATTCTTGGTGAGGGCAAGATACTACTCAGGATCAGGGTCATACCGGCCTGGGCTATATGATCAGAGAGCTCCTCTATGTCTCTTTTCATGTAGTCCAGGGAGGTACGTCTCAGGTCATTCACACCAACATGTACAATGACAGAGTCATATTTGTACTTGTTTTGGAGTGACCTGAGTGCTTGTGTTGTGTGACAGATCCTGGCACCTGACAGGCAGCTTACAGTAACCTTCTCCTTGTTCAGTCTAGTGAGTGGAACGTCAGTGTGCCTGACAATTGAGTCACCTATTACTAGTGTATTGGGTGTGTTGTTAAGCCTTAAGGGCTGTGGCTGCATGGCACACTGACTTTGTGAAGTATGTGATACGTGGTTGTTGTTTAAGGGTGGAGGTTGCTTGGACATCTGCTTTGGAGGTCTCTGCTGCTTAGGCAGATTTTTATTTAGAGCCTCCGAGTATGTTTTTGTGTATTTATGTGTAGTGTTTGCTGGTGCAGATATGACTGGTGTATGTGAGACTGGTAGTGTGGTGCAAGTGTTTCCTTTCTCCTCCTGACTGACTGTTCCAGCCTTGGGTTGAAAGAGCTTGGCCTCCAGTTTGGCTGTATAGTTGCATCTCTCACATACATTTGTGTTTGTTGGAAGGAGGAGAGGGTTGTCTGTGTACATGAGGCAATTGTAACATTGCCTCAAGATTCCCAGATTCACCAGCTGGACTGGAGAGTACACCTGAAACTGCCCTTTGGACATGCCTGTACAGATAAATGAACTGATTTACTGACTGTCCGGTAGGGACGAATAGGGAGCCTTGTACTACTATATAGTACAGAGGGTGTAGTTTTAGCATTTATTAGTGCTTACTGGGAGCTTAGAGCAAGTTCTGGGCTGTAAAGGAAGGTTAGAGTGCTTTATTTGAGAGTTTGACTAGTTCCAAGGGAAAAATTGAAGAGCAGACTTTGTGGAGCCTGGAATAGTTTAACCCTAGCTAACCGGCATTGCGCGGTGCTGCCCGGCATGCAAAACCATGCAAATGTGGGTTTTAAAGCAGGGAGATAAAAGAGATAGAAATTAGCCCAAAATGGCCAATAAACTACTAGTTGCTGGGCTGAGACCACTCATCCAGGGACAGATAGGCTGCTCAAAGCTCCCCACTCTCACTGGTGAACAGAGAAACTTCCTCCTATCCAAGTAAGGATATGGGCAACTCAGGAACTTGTACCACAGCCCTGAATTCAGCAAAATCTGAAAACTGGACTAGACTAGCTATTTCCAATACACAAGTAAGGATATGGGCAACACAGGAACTTGTACCACAGCCCTGAATTCAGCAGAACCTGAAAACTGGACTAGACTAGCTATTTCCAATACACCAAAATGTGATAGATCTGTAGAATTTTGCCATAAGGTTAAGCAGATATTAGAAGCAGTAAAAATAAAGAACTTTCAGATACAAAACGGCAGCCGTAGGCCATATGCCATAGGCATTTCTGTGCAGCACTGTGCTTTGTTTAAGTGGGTGTCATGCATGATCTGGTTCATCATGAGCAGGCATGTACAAAGGTTAACATAATGTAAGCACTGCATTAGTAAACTGTAGTGACATGTTTACCACAAAGTAGCACTTTCCAGCAGCAAGGTGAAACTGCCTGTATATGTAGTGTCATCTGGTTCATTATGAATGCTAAAAACTTACCTGAAATAGTTTTAGCAGGGCTCAATGACATTCATCAGTTAGCAAAAAGTCATTAATGTGCATGGCATGGTACTGTCTTAAAACACACAAATGGATTTGTAAGTAGCAGTTCATTGTGAATTTTGTTTGCACCATATTAAGAAAACAGACTCATATTTTGTTGCAGATAGTATAAGTGACAGCAGATTAGGACTGTGCTGTATCCCTGTATCCATGTATCCATGCATCCATGTATTGTGCAGAAGGACATTGACATCTGTGGAGTGACTGAGACATGGTTTAAAATAGTGGAGAGCACTCTGGCTGTGGAGGGCTATAAAACCCTTCACACATTTAGCCTAATTACTGTGCAGGAGGTTACTATGATGTGGTTGTTCATCACATTATTACAAGTAAGCCCAAATGATAGGGTATGGATAAATGCATGTGTTGACAACTGGAACTCATAAATGTGAAAATGTTTGCTGCAGATTACAGCATCTATATCTGGCAACATATCAGGCATAGTCAATCAGTCAGATGTAGGTTTATGCCATTTTATACCTTATGTTGCAGCTGGCAACCAGCCAAGTCTGTATGCAACATTCAGTGCAGACATACTTGTCATGATCAATGTATAAAATGTCCTTGCCTCAAAAGGTATCTTTTGCATACAATTACAGTATATTTCTCTAGGGCCGAAGCCTCCCATCCTGGCAACATCACTGGAAGTTCCTGGTCAGTGAGCTACTAATGGCCAGAAGGGTGTACCATGTGTGAACTGATATAAATGATTTATGATGTTTAACAACTAAGTACTAGCTGTGCATGATACATCCTAATACCAGTGCCTCTCCCCCATTTCATTCCAATATCTTGCTGAGTTCCTATTTGGCTTTGAAGATGATTTTCAGAAAAAAAAATGTTTCTTTTATCTATGGTTAGTAACTGGCTCAAAAAGTTTGACTTTATGCAAATGTCAGAAGGCAGTACCAGTGGCCTTTACTCTATACTTGTTAAGGCTTGTGGTAATTTCTTACACTGTTCTTCTAAAACACATCAATCATTCTAGTCATGCGATTCTAGATGACTAGAAAATTGATAATATTATCTCAAATAATAAACGTTGCTCTAACTGAAACCAAATCTCATTTTGGTATGCTGTGCTATTCTTTCAACCAGCTAAATCATAGACAAGACTGCAACTTCACAACAGCAGGACCAAACTGAAACCTTAAACCATCTCATTAATGGTTAGCATGGATTTAGGTATGTGCCACAAATGCAGCATATCTCTCTCTCTCTTTGAGTGATGCAGTCAGCCATACAGTGGGCACAGAAGCTCTTATTCAAAGACATCCTCAAGGCATTTGACATTGTAGAGCATCATTTACTCATGATTCATTTAATGTCAACTGACAGTCAATTAATAAATTGTGACATTCCTGATAGCTGCAAGCTAAATTTCAATTGTTTAGAGTCATGTGTCACAGGAAAAAATAAATGTAAAAATATTTTCAACTGGAAAAGAAAAGCATATTGTTTGCATTTTTTGCTTAGCTGATGGGACTTTGTCACATTTAATGTACTTAATCATTGCAGCAAATACTGCAGTTTCAGTACTGTGATTAAATTACAGAGAGACAAAAGTGCTTTATGTGTGATCTGCCCTTGATATGCTGTCAGCATAGGTCTCAACCTCTTAAGAGGCCAATGTGGAACACAAACCCTGGCAATGTGTGACAAACAATCAAAATGTGGAACACTCTATTTTTACACTGCGCAAAAATGCACCATTTCCATGGAACCTGGGCAATCAGGGACAAATCCAGAATTAATAAGGAATACTTCAATTATTTCTACTATTACCATGAGACATTGACAGAATAAGAGAATGTGAGTTTATATACATTTCCTGAAAATGACAGAATTTTATAATTCTAATTTGTAAAGTGTAATTCAAAATCTTTTTCTCTAAAAGTCACCCGTTTTAGGAAGGATTAAAATGGACAGAGGTAAAATTGGAGTCAAAATCAGGGACTGGTCAATACATAAATAAAATAAATGAAAGTAACATGAATAAAAAAATAAGCAACCAAATGTTGACACTCTAAGTTTTACAGACAAACCCTACTCCTTGTCAGACTCATAGAGTGTACACATTCAGCCACATACCTCTGACCAATTAGGGGAACAAAGCAACTTCAGCTCCAACATAACTCCACAATGCCTCAACAGTAGACAACCAGACAGGAACAAAAAATCCAAAGTTATAGCTTCTGGTAGCAGTCAGCAGCCCAGTAACAGCACTATTATGACCGTCCAACTCCTAACTTAGGTGAAAAAGGAAATCTTTTTTGGTGGTTGGATACACCATCACTGTAGCCTGATGCATTACTATAGTTGTTTGGCACCTCACTGCCCAGTCCCTGACACTTTGTTCCCCTGCTAGTCCTAAGTCTCATCCATCCACAGCATGGTCTGGATAAGGTAACCATGATGAAACCCAATACGGCACTATTTGAAATCAAAACAATGACCTCTTTCACCATCTGTTCCCTGCAATATCTTTTTTGAAGGTATTGCAGTGGTGAGAAAACTAGTAGCGGCATGCGATTGGCCAAATTCTCTGCTTCTTCTATGACTCCCTTTGCTTTAGGAGTAGTGACTTGATTGGGTCATATACCATAATGCCGACAGGCTGTAATTGCATTATACAAGCCAATGAAAAATCGCAAAGCAGAGCCAACACTGTTCAATGTGGAACAGTGAAAAAGTTGGTTAAGTCGATGTTAAATGCAAAGTGTTCCACACAATCCAGAGCACTTGCCTGCTCAGGCTGTCAGCTTCCTTGGGGAAAGGCAGCACAAATAGCTAATATATTTGAAAAACCACAGTGTGATCTCTCACTTTAAGGCTTTCTTTCCACCTTAGTAAACTGGTTTTGTGATACATAAACATCAGATTCTTTAAAATTCTCCTCTTAAACTCACAGTTCTCTATACCCAGTACTGCCTATCATTCCGCGAGGCATTATTATTCAACCAATAATATTTCATATATATTAATGCCTGCATTCAGATGACACTATTCACCTGAGATGATTTATAATCTACTCAACTGTACACTAGCTCAATTGTGTCAAACATGCAAAATAAGAGACTCAGAGTCAATCTTTAAAAAGCCAATGCAATATTTTTCTCAGTATTAATATGTTTTGCAGTGATTATTAGAGCTTTACTGTCCCTGTTGGTGGCATTCTACAAGTTGCACAATCTGTGGATTATCTTGTTTAACCCATCACTTACTTTATCAGTCTCACCCATAACAGAGAAAATAAAGTCCCCAGAATGTCAATAAATATAGCAGCAGTAGCAACCTTCTAGCAAAACAGAACAGGCTTGCATTTGGCAAAAGAGGACTTTTAGCCTCCCCTGAATATTTTCTTTTCTTCATTCCTCTTAACTTGTCCAGAAATATATTAATACAACAAATAGTGCAGAACTGCATTTGCCACTTTATTGATTGCAAAAACAGGTGACATCATCAGTGTCATATAATCAAGTAGGGAGGCTTCCAGTTAACCAAAGGCTTACTGTTCTCATTAACACAGTTTTATACATGGTAATTTCCATGGTTGATTATAAGTTCTTCTATCTTTTCTGTTATACTATATTCCTGACCCCTCAGGCCTTTAGTCTCTACTGCAATGACATTTGCCATCCTGCTCATATCACATGCCTGCACTGTTACATCTTTCACACATTTAGGCATAACTATTAAAAAATGTACTCTCAAGGACCCTTTGAGAGTACCTGGCTTAATGTCTTCATCATTTAGCATCTACAGCAGCAGCAAACTGAATGCAGATTTATTTATTTATCCATTATTGACCAGGTTAGTCCCACTAGGCTAACAGCCTATTTCCAGGGAAGACCTGAGGTGGTATTTTGCTAGGGCACTGGGGAATTTCATGTAGTCCATTTGATAGGGACCTTTTGCATCCACCTGAGTTACCACCAATTCTAACAGATGAAACCTTGGTTTAACATCCCATCTGAAGGATGATCCACTCAAGAATGTAGCAACCCTATTATTCTGCACAGCAGTGCCAGCAATCGATCTACTAGGTGAGGTTATAGAACATATAGCCTTATGCACCAAAGGTGAGTTTGTTACCTGTTGTGCCACTGACACTGAGATGCATTGGATTTGTTACTTGGCTACCTAATTTTTTTTTTACTGTTTTGTATAATCCTGCAGTATGATATTCTATGGAACATATCTGTCCTCACTAGTGCTAAAGTATAGGTTTATATGTAGCTGTGACAAGTTTTGCTTTTTACTGTTTTATGCTAATTATTACACATTTTGTCTTTTTTAGAGTATTTTTTTAAACAAGCAGCTTTTATTGAAATATCACTTATGACGGGCAATCATTCATTTAATACATTTATATAACTGAAAACAAACTATACTGACATATTTTTAGTTACAAACATTACACATCACATAAAATTTTCTATGCATTTTGCCTTTTACGCTTTTTGTACATTATTGTATTTTATGGTAATTTGTTCAGTTTTCATTTTTATAAATAGAGCATGGTTGAAAATTTGTTCAAGTTATTCAATCCATCTACCTGCTAGAGAAAAGTATGTCTATATTCTGAAATCCATTTACTTGGCAATATACTGTGCAGTTTGCTTTTAGTAGAAATTGATATAAATTCACCAAGAAAATAGAATGGTACTCATATCCTTAAAGTGAAAGCTGCAAGACTATGGAAACATTATTTGTCAGCATTTTAAAATAATTGTATGCTGACATCATTTTACTGTATTGTTTATGAACTTTTTTTCTGTTACTGTGCTCCTTATAAAATCTAATATTGCTCTTATGTTGCAATAAATGAAAACTTTAATGTTTTTCAGTAACTGTTCAGTACCTTTATGATGCCATATCTGATTACTTTATACATATGTATGTATGATGTTTTTGTCTCAATTTGAGCATACTGGATAGACTGATATCTTGGAATTTCTAGAAACATATTAATTGCCTATAAAAGTTTGACCATTGTCTTAAGAATAATCCAGGCCTTTCATATTTTTTACCAGACCTTAGTATTATAGAATATGAGCCTTCACAACACGGCATGCAGTTATTAACATAATGCTGACTATGACAGACTTCAAGTAATAATTAACATCTAAAGAATGCAGCTAGATGCCTGAACTTGAATGGCAACACATTTCATCAATGTCAGAATTTTAGAAAGATGGCTGTTGTTATATCAGTCCTGTCTTCCTTTGATGTGATTTATATCTTATGCTACTTAACTGTGTATTATCAAGGTCTTTTTTATGTTTCATAGTGTATCCATCAATTCTGTATAATTTACAAGGTCAAATACCTACTAAAATCAAGTACTGTGACTGTTGTTAATCATTGTTTGCCATTGCAGCAACATATGTATAAATACTCCCAAAGCAGGCAGGACACACTGGTCACTTTTATCATGTCATTCAGTTAACAATGTCATTTTCCCAGCATGCCCTAATTAGATTGAATTAAAAAAAACAGCTACTGCATGATTTTACAAGCTGCAGTTATATCCTATACTTGCTCGACAAATGAGCAGTATTTGACTATTGCAATTCCTTTACCAAAATCAGTAATACAATTGTTAAAGTAGTTTAAAATGCAATTAAAAAAAGGTTCACATAAATCAGTTTAAAATTCATGAATGTAAGCAAACATTCCTAGCTGGTTGGAGTTCTGATATTTCAACATATTTTTCAACAATAAATGAGCTGAAATTCAGGAATGTTGGCTTCCACTTATATTTGAACAATTCTACATATGTTTAAGGCACATATAAACACTGCCTCCTGAAATGTAAAATGTGAGTTAGAAATACATTATTGGTTCGATTGTTTGTCTTCATTCCATTAAGTAAAAATAACATCACTATCACTAGCGTGACTAGTAACTTGCTCTGTGAGAAATGCAGTTCCATTCAGTCAGTGCAAGAATGAACACATTGCTTAAGGCAACATTGTGAAGAATACTGGAAGCAGTGTTTGACCAGTGTGTGACAATTTCAATGTTTTTTTTCCTTAGGCATGAGTTTTCACAAGCCATAAGGATTAAGTATTAAAGCACAAAATAAAGAAGGAACAAAGGTGCAAATTAGTCAACATCTTCAAATGTTCACACTCATGTCTGTCACCCTATCAATCAGCCTTGCTCTTAAAAGATGCAAACTGTTTCATCATGGAGTATAAAAAAATCAGTTGAAACTTACGTTATAGTAAGGTATGCTGTCTCATTTTAATCAAGTGAATGTTTACTGTTCATTCTCTAGGTATACCTTAAGGGGTCTATAGTATGTGATTGAAAGATGTCTTCATTGACAAATAAACAGTGAACACACTAATCTGCAAATGGCCACTTCAGCGAATTTTTTCCCATGGAAAAAAAATCTCTTGGCCAAAGTAAAACAAAACAAACTTACAAACTCTACACCCCCCCGACCCCCACCCCCAACTAAATATACCAACTCCATGATCAGACTATTGTGGGGAAAATGGCAAATCCCTGATGACGGCGAAGCGTTTTTTTCCCCTGGGAAAAAATTGCTGAAGTGAACATTCGGAGATTAATGTGTTCGCTGTTTATGTGTCGATGAAGACGTGTTCGAGGAACAGTTGTTTCAATCACATAATATAGACTCTACTTTAAGTAGCCTTTTCATAGATGAGATTAATGCAGTGAGTTACTGCACCTTCTATGCTGCTATTTGCTAGAGTCTCACACATTAACAGAAAGCATGGAATTGTGCTTTGTGCAAATAAATGTTTCCAATTACAATTCTGCACCATCTCTGCAGATTATGTCACATTCAAGCAAAGGTAATGAAAGCTCAGTTTTAGTTTTACTATTCTATCATTCATCCGCAACTCTCTGAAAGATGACAAGATGTTGTTAATATCTTTGAATATGTTTGTTAGGATTACAGAAAAATGTTTTTGCAGCTGCAAACAAAAAAAAAAAAAAAAAAAAAAAATATATGGATCTTCCATGGACTAGCAGTCAGGTAGACGCCTGATACTGGCAGTTGAAGGTGTTACTAGGACAGTCTACTGTAGATCTTCCTGATTGTCTTCCCATGCTGCAGCAAGGAAACCATTTGATGAATGCCTGCAGAAAATCCTTGCTCAGGAGATTGCCTGTTACTTCTGGTTTAATTTTCCAAGTGTTTTGGGTTTCTAATACCTTAACGGGAATGGAACACAGTCCTAAGTCAGAGTATGATTAAAGTTCATGAAATTAGCATTGTTTCATTCCTTGATGTTAGCCAAAAATGCTCCTTGCAGCACCTTCAATGTGCCCAGAACTGACTCCTGCAATTTATATGGAGTTGCATGTATTGGTAGCATATATAAATATGACTGTAATTTATTTTTTTAATTAGACCTGTTGCCCCTACTACTTTTGGAACTGTCTTGGAATCTTTCTTCCATTTCTGTCTGCAAAATCCTGATATTTTATGGCTTTGTGTCTCATTGTATGTAAGAGACAATAATCATTGGGTGTAATAATTTCAATGATCAATGCTACTTTTGCATTTTTTCCTGGACTTCTGTAACTGATTTGCTTGTATCTAATTTGAACTGTTGTTAATGGATGATCCTAGGTGATATAAATTCCATCATTCTCTGTAATGCTTTGTGGTAAATGTTTCCAATATTTCTCAGCTACGTATGTACTGTAGTATTTGCACAATCCCCATTGTAATAGCCTTGCCATATTATTGTGACTTTCAATAAACAGGCCCTCTGCCATAACTGTATCACACATAACAAGATGTGAGATGTTGCAGTTCTGTTTTTGTTTTGCATTTGTCTGTTTCTCCCACATTTAATGGACTTTGTAAAAAAATGTGTATGTAGTCTAATATCCTGGGACACCATTATTAACCTTTCATCTTTTGGTTTCAACTCACCTCTCTTTAACTAGTCTTGCTTCAAACTCCTGATAAACAAGGATGTTCCAGGAGATCTCTGAACTTGTTAAAATATTTATGCCTTTTCCACATTACTTTCTTTCTCAGTCTGATTCTTCTCCTTATATCATTACCATTTCAGCCTGATACCAAAATCCATCTTCTAAAGTAAGAAGTAGATAAGTCATCTTAGGCTTTTTCTCCTCGGGCCGGATTCACAAAGGCTTGCACGGAGTCTAAGAGTAGAGTAAGACTCCATGCAGCCAACATGTCTTCCGAGCGATCCAGGAACAGCCGACAGGGGCATGTAAGAGAGCTCCTAAAACTCCTCTTACACAGACAGGGCTAGGATATGCAAATTACCTCATTTGCTGCTGAAAGGCATGCAGATGAGGTAAAATTGCGATTCAGGAAACCCTAACCTGTCCGAGTAAGAGTAGTGTTATTTGCAGAAATGTACTCCATTGACAACTGAGTACGGTTCTGCAAATAGCAAAACGGAGCTGTGACAGCTCGAAAAAAAGGATGCATCCAGTCGAGGAAGCATGCCAATGGCCAAAAATATGGCCATTGGCAATGTCCACCGATGCAAAAATAAAATAAAATAAATTAATTTTTTTTCCCCGATCGCCGATGTTTAAGCGTAGCGCAGCGCCACGCAAATGCAGTGCGCTGTAAAAAACAGAAAACCAATAACTAAAATGCATACATGTGGATTTTGCAGTAATCCCTAATATACAATGCAAGGGAATGGCAGTCCAAAGACAACATGGCTACCTAGTAGAGGTTGCTAAGGGGGGAAGCTCAGTCTAAGAGTTGTAACCAAGCATTAGTAGGCAACCCTATGCAAATGAGGGTAAGGATAGTGAATCACAAGTTTACATAGCAAAAGAGCACAGTCAGTGTAGTGTAGGAGTAGGATAAGTGGTGTAACAGAGTAGAAGATAGGTGACATCATAAGGAAACCAAGGTATGTGTTGGCCTAAGAGAGAAGTGAAGCTCATTGGAGTAGAGTGTCATGTTTCTGCTGTCAGATACTAATCACTGGAAGAGGTGCGTCAATAGGTCCCCTAGCTAAAGGCAAGAAATTAAAGGTGTATGCCGTGAACAACACCAAAGTTTCTTGTAGAAATGCCTGCAACGTGTATGCGCGTGTGTGCAAGCCTGTAAAACCGAGTAAGCCTGTGTGCGCCTGTGTGCATGCGTGAAAGCCGGAGTAAGCAAGTGTAAGGATGTTGAAACCCGAGTAAGCGCGTTTGCGCCTGTGTGCGCACGTGTTAGCAAGAATAAACAAGTTGTAGTCCATGTAAGCATGTGTGCGCGCGTGTGAGCTGGTGTGTGCATGTTTGCACTTGTGTGCGCGGTGTTGTCCTCCTGAGAAAACAGAAAGGGAAAAGGAAGCACAACAAATAGTAGGAAGTTAACCAGGGAGTACTAGCAGAGCTAGCAGGTGAAAACAATCAGAATCAGGCAATTACACAGGCAGTACACTAGCCCAGCCTAGCCCAGCACTTAAAACTCAGCAAACTACTTTCCACTATGTTTTTCTCAGAGACACTGCAACACTGCAGTAAGCTAATAGAAGTGAAAACTGAAAAGCTTTACTGAGACAAAAATGTTAGGGGCTGCCATTGCTGTTATAAGGTGACATATGCAACATGTTGAGGGTGGTGACAATGTGAATGCAGCTGAGCAACCCACAGTGAGGAGACAGAGAAGAGTGTACAGGCCTAGGGTAACCTACCAGGGGCTACATGAGCTGGAGATAGTGGAGCGCAATAGAGTGGACAGAAACCTCATGCAGCAAATTGTTGAGCTATGCAGGCCACGCTTCACACACAGAACCAACAGAGGGGAACCCATCCCATTGGAAACCAAGGTATGTGTTGGCCTAAGAATACTAGCAACAGGTACCTTCCAGAGACCAACTGCGGATATGATGGGGATTTCACAGGCATCAGCATCCAGGGTACTGCACCAGTTCCTGAATGCCATGTCAGCACATGTCAGTGAGCATGTATATTTCCCCATTTGACGTGAGGTATTGGCCAGCAATATGCGTCTCTTCCAGCAAATAGCGGAATACCCTGAGGTAGTGGGTGCAATAGACTGCTCGCACATTTGCATCAAAGCACCAGCTGGTGAGTGGGGTAGGGTCTACTATAACCGCAAGGGTTACCCCTCCATCAACTGCCAGGTCGTGTGTGATGCCCAGGGCATAATAATGAATGTGTGTTCTGGCTGCCCTGGAAGCTACCATGACTCCCATATCTGGTATCTGACACAGCTGTACCAGACATTTTCCAATGGGGACATCCCTCATGGTCATGTAGTGGGGGATGCTGGATATACACTTGAGCCGTGGCTGATGACACCCATCAGAAATGCACACACACCTGAACAGGAATGCCATAATGAGGCACACGCGCAAACACGAAATATAATCGAGAGTGTGTTTGGGCTGCTCAAGTCACAGTTCCGGTGCCTGGACACATCTGGTGGAGCCTTGCAGTACTCACCAACTACATGTACCCAAATAGTCATGGTATGTGCTATGCTATATAATATGATGCTGCGAAAACAGCTGCAGCAGGAGCAGCATAGGGCTGGGCACAACAGCCCCCCACCATTGCCAAGGCCATCACAGGCAGAGCATGACTCAGAGGAGGAACACCCTGAGCCTGCCCCAGTAGGCAGAAGGAGGCATGCCCAGTATGCTTTGGCCTTGGCAAAGAGGCAACGCATAGCATATACACTGGCTCAGTAGGAACCCTGGAAATGATACCTCTCTCCGACTCGCACATATAGTAAAAGGGATGCCTAACTTGACACTACCTGTTAACAAACATGTATAGGGAGTGTAAAATGTGCATCCGACATAGGCAGCCCTGCAGCACCACCTGAGGCATGATTGCTATGTGTTAAGCAATATAAAGCAGTGCTAAACAGCTCTCACCACTATTTAGTATATGTAAACAAAATTGCACACACTAAGTAGCACAACTACAGGCAATGTTGAGCAATATTGTGCACTGTTCAGCAATGTTGGTCAACATTGAGCAGTGTTGTGCAAGTCTGGTCAAATGTGGGCATAGTTCAGCAAATGCAGGTAAACATGTTCATATTTGCCTCACTTTTCTTGAAGCAGTCTGTTCTGCCATGTATGAAAATATGAAGCAGTAACAGTCCTCGAACCCAGGATACAGTGCACTATAGTCATAGTACAGAACCACTAAACCATGACAGTATGTCAATGGTCAGCTTGTATGAAAAAATTTTGATAAGTCTATGCAAAGTATCTCATGGAAACCTTGTAGGCATAGCATAATCCCTGTCGAGTTAAGACACAAAGGTGAGGCCTGCAGTAAGAATAGAACCTGATATTCAACACACATATAGTATAAATGTTAATATTGGTAATATTCACACACATCAACAAATGTAGTGGACCTCAGACAGCAACATACTGCAAGGTCACACTGGGCATGCTCACACACTTGAATATATGAGACAAATGTCAGGCAAAAAAACACTGAAAGTCTGAACTGGGCATGCTCTCACACTTAGGGCATGTCTGAGTACAGCAGTGGGCCACACATATCCGTCAGTTGCATGTGTCAATCCAGGAACCTCGCACTATTCATCAATCCGCCATGTGCACACAGTGATATGACAACAGACACATATATAATATAGTGAAACCCTATCATAATCAGATATGTTATGCAGATACTTAGGTTGTTCATAGAAAGTGGGAAAGCAAAGAAGAAAAAAAACCTGCAATCAGTACCATCACTGAACAATGTGCATCCCGAACATTAGCATAGGTTCAGAGGTTGACACTAGGCTATCTGCCCTAGGGCATGTATAAGCCTAGCCACAGTGTGTTTGTCTTTTGCAACCCTGCTAGATTAGTAGACTGTGCCTGTGAATAGTAGGTCACACAAGATATCCCACATATGTTCATTTTATTCTGCCTCTGTCTAGCAGGGACCCAGAACATATCCCAGGGCTAAACATATGATCACCCATCCACCTGTGAAGATGTCACCTGTAGGTGGTCATTGTGGGTCTCTGCGTCTGTGGGACTGGGATCTCATTCCCGAGTGAGTGGAGCCTTTAGAATGGGAATCTGCCCCTCCAGCATGTCCTATTAACATCAGTGCTGACGTTCCCGTCCCTGGAGCGTGTAGCTGTAAGGGACTTTGATATCCTCATGTGGAGCCTGTCCATCAATGCTGTGATGGACATGGCTTCAAACAACAGGCACAGATTGCATCCAAGTAGGCAGTAAGCAACTGAGGAGAGCTGGGGTCACCGTAGCCAAACTGTGCATACCATCTGTGTGAGTCCGTAGATCCACTTGGTTAGGTACATTTGTGGACAAAATTACAGTTTTAAAATTACAGTTGCTGCAGGTGTTGGGTAAGGTACATCCGAAATGGGGCATTGTATCCAAGCATGGGCCTGATGAGTATAGGGGCACAATGACCCCACCTGATCTAGATGTAAAACCCTATGGGATAAGTGGGCTATATAGAAGGTGTGTCCAACAACATTGGCAACGTGAATGTCAAAGGCGAGAGTACTAACTATTCATGTCCCCAAATCACAAATCACATGCACCATACGTGATGTATCATCACCTATGTAGCAATGTGTGGGCACGTTGTTATTACCAAAGGTGATGACTATGCATCTAAAGGAAGGTAGCTGTAGGCCATGGCTCTGGCACCAGTTATCCATCTCTGTGAGACCCTTTCTGAGGATTCTTGTGCCAGCTGGGGAGTCAATTATGGCATACAGTTTGCAATCATCTGCAAACATGATCAGCCATATTCCTCCTGTGTTAGCCAGTACGTCTCAGAAATATATACGGAACAAGAGAGGTCCCAGGACTGAGCCCTGTGGGATGCCACATGTAACTGGTGTATAGTCAGACATGTCACCTGCAATACTGACCATGTGGGTGCTATCCATGATCTACTTAGCAATCCATCTTGTGACATATGTGTAGATATTGAAGCTGGTGAGCTTATGTATAATGGTCGAGTGGAGTATTGTGTTGAACTGCTGTGCGAGCTCCAGGTAGGCTGTATGGACAACCCTCTGTACGTCTATGGACCTGTTAACTGTTTAAGGACATCAAACAGGTGCAAGAGGCAAGATCTGCCCACAACAAAGCCAAAGTGTGTAGGATCCAGTGTCTGTAGGTTCACAATGTCTATGTGTATGTGTTCCATGCGGATACGCTCCATAGCTTAGCAGACCAGGATAGTTAGGCATATAGTGCGATATTGTCCAGGGTCCCTTGTGGCACCAGCACTGTGGAGCAGGAACACTGATGCTGTACGCCATTCCTTGGGTACATATCCTGTAGTAACTCTGATATTGAACAGTGACATAATGTGAGTGTGAAGTTCATCATGAATCTCGTGTAAGCTGCAGTCCGAGACACCGTCTGGTCCCATTGATGTGGTGTTGTCTGCTATGGAGAGGGCAGCACTCACCTGTTCATCTGTGATGTCAGGGAGGCTACACCCTGTTGGGATGGACATGTGCATTGCAGGGGGGATGGTGGGGAAACATTCCCACTGAACCTGATTGCCAGGATGTTTGCAATGTCAGTGGGTTCACTGTATGATTTGTCATTATGCAGTAACTCACAGCATATCTGTGAGTTCCCATCCAGGTCCCTGACATAACTAAAGAAGGCCTTGTGATTGTCCATAGTGTCTGTTGCAAGTGTCCATAAGAAGTGGCCTTTAGATGAATCAACAAGTGATCGTAGCTATTCCATAGTACTGATCAGAGATGCCTTCCTGATTGGGATTGTGCTCTATCATATAGTAGCCTCCTCTTGTCCTTGTATAGCTCATTAATGGCCGTGGTCCACCAGACAGGTCCCCTGCCTTTGGAGGAGTGAGTCTTGTAGTTATCTGGGATAGCACGATCCATGCATTCCAGTAGGTGTCCATAGAATGGGTTTGTAAAGGATTAAGTGGTCTGAGCCATAATTAACACTGTCCCAGGGTCTTTGATGGATACCACCTCGGTTTGTGTAAGTGTGACATTTGCTCATGAGAAGTACATCACTGAGATCACCTAGGATGTGTGTGTGTATGGGATATGTATGTCCAGTGAGATGAATGTATGTTCTGACCTTAACAATGAGGGGTATACCTCTGGTGTGGAACATAGAGTCCCCATGTTGGTGATGATCAGGTCCCACATGTTTTAACCCCCTGTGGTTGTGGTGACCAGTTCTGCCATAGCATTTGAGTGTAACAATCCTAGCAACTGTTGTGCGAGGGTGTCAGTGCTTGAGTAGTATTCCCGGTCAATGTTTGTGTATTTGAAGTCACACAATATAATGGTTCTTGGAGAGACCTTCACACTCCCCAGTGTTCCCAGGAATAATGAGTGTTGTTCCTGAGTTTGGAAGTGTGGTCTGTAGCAGTCTACAAATTGAAATGCAGTTTGGCCCACTGTCAGTTGCACATGTACGTTCTCCGATGCTTTGTGCAGTGCTACCAACCCAGAGGTGTGTGTATGTATGATGTATATGGATACCTCCTTCTATTGTTATTGTCCGGTCCAAGTCTTGTGTTGGAAAACCATGGTATGAAGTAAAACCTGGTAGTGCTGGTGTGCTTTTGGGAGCCTGAACCAGGTGTCTGTTACTGCACATATATCAACAGACTCCATACTGATGTGAGTCCTGAGTGCATGCATTCTGACGGTTACACATCTGCTGTTGAGCAGCATTACTGTCCATTTCCTTTACCCTGTAACGTCTATGGAGATGGTTTTGTCTTCTGAGCCTCACTTCAAACAGCCACTATGCGTGTGGCAAGAGCCTTAGCCAGTCTGTGAAAGCCTAGGGGTGACAGGTGCATGGCGTCCATAGCGAATCTACATGGCATGTCGAGCATGTAATCCCAGGCTTACAGACACTGGATCCCCTTTGAATGACAGCAATATGTTAGCCAACTGTTAAAAGTGATCAGTTTGTCTGTATACTGTGACATAATTCTTGGTGATGGTAAGATGCTACACAAGGTCAGGGTCATACTGGCCTGGGCTACATGATCAGAGAGCTCCTCTATGTCTCTTGTCATGTAGTCCAGGAAGGAATGTCTGAGGGTTTACACACCAGCATGATCAATGCTGGAGCCATATTTGTACTTGCATTGGACTGACAAGAGTGCATGTGTCATGTGGCAGATCCTGGCACCCAACAGACAGCACAAAGTGACCTTCTCCTTGTTCAGCCTGGTGAGTGGGATGTCAGTGTGACTGACAATTACAGTCACTTAATACAGGTGTATGAGGTGTGTTGTGTAGGCCTAAGGGCAGTGACTGTGTGGCACACTGACTTGGTGAACTATGTGATATGTGTGTATGGTTGTGAGTTAGCAGTTGTTTGTGTGTCTGCTTTGGATGTCTCTGCTGCTTAGGCAGAGTATGTATAGAGGCTCTGAGTATGTCTTTGTGTGGTAATGTATTTGGTTTGCTGTCATCATAGGTCCACGTGAGACTGGATTTGTGGTGTGTGTGGTCACTTTCACCACCTGATAGACTGTGCCAGTCACGGCTTGGGAGAGCTCAGCCTCGTGTCTGTCTATACAGTTGCATCTCTCATATATATTTGAGTTTGTTGGTAGGAGGACAGGGTTCTCTGTGTACATAAGGCAGTTGTAACAATGCGTCAAAATTCCAATATGCACCAGCTGGACTGGAGAGTACACGCGAAACCGACCTTTGGACATGCCAGGATATAATGATGACATGCACTGTTGACTGATCACAAAGGATCAGTAGTGTGTTAAGTGTGTAAAAGAGTATAACAGGGGTTTAGTGTTCAGGTTTGTCGTTGCTTTGGAAAGATTATCTGTGAAGGAGTACAGACAGAAACATTACACCTCCTTCAGCTATGTCAGAAATAGCAATGTACAGTCATATTTGTCCTGAGTCAGGGTCAACTGTACCTGACTGACAATGTCGACATCCTGTCAGGCAGGCCCATACATACATACCCACCTCCCAGTGACAAAAGACACTATCATCATACCAGGAGATATCACATGTAGAATGTGTAAACTGCTCCTCCCAAAGCCAAATGAATCCCATCACATGGATAACATTGTTTCCCCATATGTGTCATAAGTGAACAACAGAACAAACAGACCCTGCACCTGAACAGTCTGTTGAGCCTCACACTCTGTACAGGATCTTACACTGTTGAATGTGTTACAGCAACATGTGGCACACCCCACAAGTGTTGGTGCACAACAGACCATGGGAACTATAGTCCTATAAGCCTATGAAGTCCAAACTGCTAGGCCATGGAGTCCATCATGATTGCAGTCAGGAACAGAGCTATTGTAATCTGACAAACACACAACCCAAATGTCTGTGGTATGTTAATGAGCAGATCATGTTCCCCAAACCTACTAGATTTTTTTCAAGGCAGCCACCCAGGACATACATCACTGAAAGGAGCAACACAAGTCCCACATAGACTTTGAATAGCCCTTTATTAACATCACAGACACATGTTCTATTCACAAAATCAACAATCTGTGCATAAATATGTATTGCCATATGAAGGAATGGCAATTTGTCCACAGATAGATCACACAAGCTATGAATTGTGAGTTCATTCCTGGGATTGCATAACACTAAGTGCACACACATTACCATGTCCAGTCTAATGATGTCAGCATCCTACAAATATAGCAGGAGAATAGACACCACACAGTAAAGCATATAGCATGTTGTGTTAATGCGTATCTCTCTAATATCATAACATAGCTAGGTAGGGGCTTGAATCCTGCAATTGCTGTGTGTGTGTGTGTGTGTGTGTGTGTGTGTGTGTGTGTGTGTGTGGTTCCCTTTGGGAGGAGTGGCCTTTTTGTAGACTTTTACAACACATTAAAAGAGGTGAACACCTCTTTGCCAAGTCTAATGATGTTAGTATCCCACAAATACAGCAGTGGAGATTAAAACACCCAGTAAAGCATATAGCACGTTGTGTTAATGCGTATCTCACTAACATCATCACATAGTTAGATAGGGGTTTGAATACTGCAATTGCTGAGTGTGTATGTGTGCGTGTGATTCCCATTGAGAGGAGTGGCCTTTTTGGAGACTGTGAAAACACATTAGAAGAGGTGAATACCTCTTTGCCAAGTGTGATGATGTCAGTATCCCACAAATACAGCTTTGGAAATGAACACTCCCAATAAAGCATATAGCACATCGTGTTAATGCATATCTCCCTAGTGTCATAACATAGTTAGGTAGGGGTTTGAATCCTGTGTGTGTGTGTGAGATTCCCTTTGAGAGGAGTGGCCTTTTTGGAGACTGTGAAAACACATTAGAAGAGGTGAATACCTCTTTGCCAAGTGTGATGATGTCATTATCCCACAAATACAGCTTTGGAAATGAACACCCCCAATAAAGCATATAGCGTGTCGTGTTAATGCATATCTCCTTCGTGTCATAACATAATTAGGTAGGAGCTTGAATCCTGCAAATGCTGAGTGGGAATGTGTGTGTGTGAGATTCCCTTTGAGAGGAGTGGCCTTTTTGGAGTCTGTGAAAACACATTAGAAGAGGTGAATACCTCTTTGCCAAGTGTGATGATGTCAGTATCCCACAAATACAGCAGTGGAAATAAAAACTAACAGTAAAGCATATGGCACGTCATGGTAATGCATATCTATCTAGTATCATGACATAGGTAGGTAGGGGTTTGAATCCTGCAATTGCTGAGTGTGTGTGTGTGACACTGTTGCGCAATGTGTTGTGGGTTTTGCTTTTACTACTGTATGCCATATCAGTAAAACAACAGTATGTGCATTGCACACTGCAGGTATCTGTGTGGCAAATACACATATGTACATGAGACCTAAATTGGTAACTGCGTGGCCAAGACATATATGTACATGTGACCTCATTCACTTCATAATTGTGAAGCCTGCTGTCAACACGACTACATCGGTTACCATTGACAGTTGTTGCTGCTGCTTCTTGGACCGTAGCTCACATATGTATGTATGTGACAAGTCCAGCCACTGTAGTGAGCTGTGCCCTAGGTCATCTGTGTCACTCACACACACATGACAGTTGTTATAGAATAGTGTGAGTGTGGGTGTATGCCTGTGGCATATGACAGACATATTCAAACACAACACAGTCTGTCAATAATGGCCATTCATTGTAGGTATACAACAACTCCGTGTATATGCATACAGACCCCTTAATGCTTATGTGATGCACTGAGGGATATCAGAATAGCCTTGGGAATGTGGATATCAAAGGACAGATGAAATCACATGTGGCTGTTTGTACACATCGGTACCCCTGCTACATGTTGTGTGCTACTACCAATGCGGTACTATCAGGATACTATGTGTAGTAAATGTTTATGACTATGCTATTGTTGGCTCATAGCTTCACAACATGGGTTTGTCAACAGGTATGTGTCTGTATGATACCCTTGTGGAGGATAAGTGTCTAATCCGGGGAATGCTTTGTAGGCCACTGTATGCATCACCAGATGTGGATGTACATATACCTAGTGTGTCTGCTTGTACCTAGGACAGACACATGCCAAACAGGAGTGGTCACGGGAATGTGTGGTGGTCATTACCACTGGTAACTGGTATAGTACAATACCGAAAAGTTTGTAATGCTACTGTGTATCCTACAGCTGTGTGTCAGTTGTCAAGACATCATCTAACAATTGGTTAAAATCAGGCTGTTGAGGTTATGTACACTACCAGAATGCTAACCAATGACCGTATCAACAGTATCACCCAACAGCATAGTGTCATACCATGTCATACACACATGTGTACCCAAGTTGTGACATATGTGTAGTGATATGCATATTGGACAGCAATAGGAAATATGAAGTATTAACACTGTGTAATACAGGGCATGTCACCCTTCCCATGTGCCCACCATGCACATACATGCAAACAGTGCACCTCCACCATGTTCACAAATGTACACCTTGAAATCTATACTGCACACATCACACACGTAACATCCACTCAACGACACATGCTGCCAGTATCACACACATCAGCCAACTGGCACATGTGTGGACAATCCATGTTTGGAATTAACACTGGTGTAAACAATACAAAATTGATAATCACTGCTGTGATGCATCATGCCTGCTCAGATACACCTACAAGGATATCATTACACTTTACTGTTCACAACATGCTAACATTGCTACACTGCTAGTAGGTCACCCTGTGCATCAGCACCATGTTATCCTGTTCCTGCATCAATGTCACAGATGACAGGAGGTGGCATAGTTTCATCATATGCACAGGGTGTGTGATTGTTTTTCCAGAGCCCGACAATGACCCATCCAATCCACATGTATGTGTGTGTGTGTGTGTGTGTGTGTGTGTGTGTGTGTGTGTGTGTGTGTGTGTGTGTGTGAGGGACAACAGTACAGTATGGGTCAGTGTTGATGTGATGTGTGTGTGTATGTGTTAGCCCTATGTGTTGGTAGTATGTGTGTGTGTGTCTGCATGCACACAGTACCCCCTTGTGGCTGCCAAATATGGGAGTTTGTGGGACAGCCACAGACTGTATCTGCCAGGCTGTACAGATCACTGTCTCCAGCCATGTACACAGTACCTGTGCCTGGCAGGGGTGTCACGGACA
Organism: Protopterus annectens; assembly: GCF_019279795.1. Lineage (NCBI taxonomy): Eukaryota > Metazoa > Chordata > Ceratodontiformes > Protopteridae > Protopterus > Protopterus annectens. The sequence goes on along the minus strand of NC_056737.1, from coordinate 661,270,890 downwards.
GTATTGGGTACTAAGCCAGACTGAGTACTATTGTCAGAGGCAGAGGGATGTTGACTGGACACATGTCCCTTCTGGGACTGGCCAGAGCCACGTGCACATGGTCATCTCGGATGGTCTACCAACAGCCCAGCCACAGCATTACTGGGGCTGGTACTGGCACTATGGGAGTGGCTGGCACTTGGGTGTCATCCACGATGGCTGCCAGCTGAGGATGTTGCTGGCATACGTCCACATCGACATCCCAGCCATCCTGCACTGTCCTGGCACATGGACATAACATTGTGGAGGACATCTAGTGTCTCCCCCAATGTCTATCAATGACATTGGTGTAATTGCGGATGGCACCAGCAAGGTCACGGATACTGTCATTGATCGCGGTGTTATGAGCCCTCTGCGCCCTTAGTTCCTGCCTGGAGTACCATTCCATACATGCCTGTGCTTGCATCATAGCCCAGAACATACCTGAGGTTGTGAGACCTGTGCAGGCACGCCTGCCAGGGGCATTACGGCCAGCAATGCTCCCACGAGAACCCCTGGACATATGCCTATGTGGTACCGTTCAGGGTGTCTGGGCATGGCTGCTGTGTGGGGTTGCTTGTGCCATAGATACCACACTTTCCTGGTCAATGCCTACTGTATGCTGTTCCTCACCTAAGGCCATTGGTGTTGAGGGATGTAATGGCAGTACGTATGTGCACATAGATGGGGTAGAAAGTTGTGTACTGTCGATTGGTGGACCACCAACAGACCCTGTCAAACATGCCTGTGCCACCACACATGTATCATCATGGTCACTATTTGTGGCAGTGACCTCAGGTTCCCTGCTGCACCCATCCAACAATACCTAAGCACCTGTGAGAGGGAGACAGGAAGCCACTTTACCATCTGTACAGGATGTTTGCACACATGAACACATGCACACATGCAGACATGCACACATGCACACATGCACACATGCACACATGCAAACATGAACACATGCACACATGAACACATGCACACATGCACACATGAACACATGCACACATGCACACATGCACACATGTAAACATGAACACATGAACGCATGAACGCATGCACACATGCACACATGCACACATGAACACATGCACACATGCACACTAATACACTACACATTCAAGTTGACACACACACACCAACAGCAATATGGAACATAGTCGTTAGTGGTTGATGGTGGAGTACAGTATCACAAGCCAAAGAGTCCTATCACACGTGTCAGCATGCAGGATGTGTGTTGCTCGACAGCATGCAGTGCGAGTGTAGAGAGTCCTTGTAGATAACAGTATACATGTCATTGATGCATGTGTGTTGTTCAATGATTGGCCTCACCCTGGTACACAATGTGTACATGGACACAACATTGCACTGCAAGTCTGAAACACTTTCCAATGTCCTGTGCACCATCACTCATAGGTATACCAACCATGGCTGGATGCACACAACTGTCAGGTGTATAACAATGAATGCTATGTGTAGTACTGCAGGTACTGTAACTGGATGTAGTGTAGTACCATGAGCCATCATCAGGCAGCATCATGTGGTCACTCAAGGCCACTGATGCATGTCACACTGGCAACTATCTTGCTGTACCTGACCTGCACCACTTAGGCTACATTTAACAGTTCACAGACAGTCGTTACATGGGCATGTCAGGTGTTCAATAGGGAGCATTGCCTAACATGACTGTGTTGTGTGTTGACACGTGTCACACCGCCCCATGATAGGCCTCTACCCCCAGGTATAGTATGTGTGCTGTGTTGATGACATATGGAATACTGAAGTATGACCTTACAGCAGGTGTCTACATACACCATGTGTATCATATTAACAAATACTGCATATGACAAAGTGGTGTATGTTGTGTGCATGTGTATTGACTCTGCCTATACAATGTCCACTACAGTGTACCCCACTTGTTTGTGATGCTGTGTGTGTTACATGTGTATGAGTCAGCTACTCATGTCACTGGGAAGTGCATAGTCACACAGAGAACATGCAGAGCATGCACTATGTGTAGGTGTTTAACATGTGTATATGGCCTACAACTCTCCTATGACATGCACATGTTATATGCTATATTGACTGTAGCCCACTCACCAGCATGGGTCTGCTGTCTTGCTATCACACCAGAGGGACCTGCAACGATATGTGACAGTATGTCAGTGTCAACAACTATGGCATTGCTGCTGTGAGTCTGCAATTATACAGTAGTACATGGGGTGACAGTCACAGGCATACAGATAATGTCCCGAATTATCAGTATTGCATGACACCAGGCTCCACATATTCTGCATACACAGTACACATCTGATTAATGCATATTATAACACTTGGGATAACAGTGGTCTACGGATATGCCATGTTACCTGCACGCTCGTTGTTGCTGTGCTTCGTGACTCCGGCCTCCATGATGACACAGGTGTGTTGTACTGGTTGGCCAGGAGCCACCATGCTGAGGAGCAGCTCTTCCACTCTGGTGAGGGGGGATGTGTAGCAGCACCACCACCTGTGGCAAGCTGTTGTCTGTGGACATTGGAGGCATGCTGCCGGACATGTCTGATTAAATCACTGCAGTGATGGCGTACCTGCTCATAAGTCTGGTTATGCATGCCTACATCATTCATCTGATGGACAACATCCTGCCACAGTGCAGTGCGACTGTGCTGGTCCTGGCAGGATCTTGAGAACAGAAGGTTATAATGTTGGATGAGTGCATCTGAGATAACTTCCTCCTCCTCAGGGGAATAGGCTGGCTTTCTGTTGTGTGCCATAACCCTGGAAGACAATTAAACAGTAATTGTAAAAAAGTCATGTGGCACACTCAACATTCTAATGTACAGACATCAATGAAATGCCATATATAGCAACCTATTGGCTGTCAGTAGATGCACACTTTTAATACCACATATGACTGCTAAGCCCACAACTGCCTGACAGTGCCTGGCACATACTATATACCAAACCATGTTCTGCACAGCCACAAAGTGAAACCAGTATGTAAGACTGTACAACAGTACATGGCACACTGTATGTGACACAATGCAACACCTAGCCACAGGAGGTGTATATGAAGCTAATACATACAGACATTTGTCATCCATTGAAATCAATGTACAGTACAGTTAGGGTACTACCAGTACACCACACTACTTGTTGATAGCAAACCCCTCAGTAACATATGTGCACATTCATCACTATAGGTGGCATACTGCTGTACTACACTATACATGTTGCTAGATACGCACCTATATCCTGTGACACACGCCATGTTACAGGCATACCCACACACACATCAGACATACCTACAAGATACAAAGGTATGACAAACAAGATTACATTTACCTGTGTACCATACATTACTGTGTGTCAGCACCTACATAACCTCATGCCTGAGGTATGTGATGTGTGAGGACTACAGGTAACAAACAAAAGTGTGTTACCAAGCCATGTGGATATAAACCTTACTGTGCAGTTGAGGCATACAGCTTCAGGTAGTACTACAGTCCATACGTGACTTGTATTCACTAGTGTTAACAATCAATAAGCATACATGTACTGCTTTAGCCTACAAAGGCACACTCCATTCGACACCATGGGACTACGTCACAATGTATGCCATACTGCTTTTCCTGCCTGGCAATAGCATATGGACCTTTTGATGGGATTAGAGCTACAACACTACATACCATGGTATACACAGATTCCCACTAGGCTATCACACATATACACATCATTGACACATTCACATACACATTCTCCATCACACACAGTCAACCTCACATAGCATGGAATGCAGCAGGTACATGCGTGCATGTATCATGTCCTAGGTAGCTGATAGGCTGTTATCTATATTTCCTATGGAAGCCTAGACATATGGTACCCTGCACTACAACACACATGTAATGTAGTTTCATGTGCCCCTGTCATGCAGAGCCACAGGGGTGATTACCGGGTTGTGTTTCCTATCTCACATGCAATCATCATGGTTATTGATGGCAACTGCTAATGAGGACCTTCATATGCTGTTGATAGGTAGTTTGTTCCACAGTATGGTATGTGTCTGTGATGATGATGTGCCAGTCGAGCATGTTCTGCTTTTTACATTACAAGGTGTAGATCAGTAGAGTGTGTATCTTGTCTGGTGTTCCATCTGTTTACATGGAACACGTCCAACACCTGTGGGTTTGCCATAGCTTTGTATGTTAGGCAGGGGTAGCCCCTGGGTAGGCGGTATGTGACACAGTGTAGCTGTGGTTTTGTAAGACAGTCAGCATAGGGCATCTGTTGGAGTCTGGTAATACTCTTTGTGAGGTATGTGTCTGGCATCTACTGTTGCTGTGGATGTCTTCTGAGGTACATACCAACAGGGACATTGTACTCTATGATGGATGTTATGACTGATGAGTGGAGTGGAACCCTGGCCTCTGTTTCCATGGATGACACACATTTACTGATGACATGTGGGCTGTACTAGGTTTACATGACTACTGTGGCACAGTGATCATCATTAGGGACACTACTGTCCACCTGTGTCCCATAGTTTCTTATCACACCTTCAGTGTTGAGTATACTACCACCTATGTGTTAGTTCATGGGTACAGGGCTTTTAACAACAGGGATGGCAATACATGTACAACATTCAGCTGGAGCGTACATTTGAACATCCACTGGTGTACACATAGGTATGCATATCAGCACATATAGAGTCCACCTTTCATGGTGGGCATATCAATTATGCAAAGGTTGAGGGGGATAGAGTTATGTAATGATATTGCACAGTCTTGTGCAGAATGCATGGAAGGTGTTCTCAGCCCATATATGTTTAGCAGGACCCCGTATCTGGAAGACTATATACCTAACAAAGCATACCCTCGGCATTTGAACAACACATGTTATATGCCAGCATCGTATGCTGTCTTGTTTGACACACACAACAACCTACATATATATATATATATGCACATAACAACCTGCACCAACATATAAATGTCCGCCCTTCACAAACAGTTGCAGTATGTCCCTTGCTCTATGCACATGTTCAGATGCTTATGAATCAGACACACATGCATCTCGAAATATGTGTGTGCCATACAGACACAAGGTCCACACTGTTGTAAGTCCATACACCTCACGGATGACCTGTTGGGCCTTGCTACAACATGGACAGTTGTCACATGTGTGCATACAGTAATAGTACAAGGGTATACATAGCTGCAAATGATACATTACTATGCTAGCCTGCTACAATGGTTGCCAATGCTAAGCTACACATTATGTGACTATCGTGCATGTCTTAATCTGTGACATCCAAGTTTATATAGGTGTTTGAAGTACTCCCCCAAACTGCCATTAAATGCAGTACTGTACAGACCATAGATAACATGTTCAGATGCTTGACATGTACTGCTGAGCTACAAATGTCACACTTATGTCCCACTGCACACAGCTACACAACAATTTCTCCATGGCAATACTTATGCATGGCATCAGTGCATACATGCCTACTGCTGCCACATATGTATGTATCAGAGGATCTACAGTACTAACCATAACCATCTACTACTTGCCGGTAACTAAAAACTGTTACATACCTGTATGTCCCTTCCAGGTCCGTCTGTGTATGCTTTGGTGTTTTTGTTTTTATTCGGTACAGAAACGTACTGTTGTTTGTTTTTTTTTTTTTCCTGCTTGGAGTTGTTCACTATCTGGAATGTGCAATGTAATGATTGCATGTGGGGATAGCAAGTACTATCTGCTTTTATAGGTATCTGCACATGTGCATGTGATGCCCTCTGCACCAATTGTTGCCCAGCATTTGGTAAATGCATACAGCCTGCTGAGTGGTAATTGCAGTACTCACTGTCATAGCAACCCAATGCTATATATTGATAAGGTATGTAGGAGTGGCCCTTTCAGATTTCCAGAGTGGGGCCCATGCTTGTTTGCTGTGGACACTGTTATGTAAGTCAGAAGGTTGGTATATGTCTTATAAATGAAGCTAGAGGTGTAGACAGTGATGTACATGTTGTACTCAGACCTGACTGTTGCCACTTCCAATACTGAGCTATCAGTGTAGAGTTTTACTCACCACTACAAATGCTTACACAACATTTATGTGACTATGTAGTTTATTTTCTACTCACATAATTAACTGCCATACAAATGTTGTTATTGAGACATATTCTCTTGGCACATGAACTGTTTGTGAACTGTTATATTGGGAATATTAATGTACTGACTTCTGCAGGGTTTCTGTTTTTAGTGTTGACATTAGCACAGGGTTCACAGGACAACTGTACAATTCCTGTACTGAGTTTGCCTACCTACACACTTGGTAGACCCTAAATGCACAAGTATCTTTTAATTGGGGGGGATGCTTACATACAGAGAGCATTATGCATTAATGTGTGAATATTATCTTACTGGACTTGCAGGTTTGGTGTGTACCTGTGGGTTTATCAGGGCAGGTCATCTGTCTGCATAGTTCCCAACTCTGAACCTACCCAGATGGTAGCCAGAGTTTACACTGTCATTCTTTGTATGTGCAACTCACAGGTGTTTTCAACACTGTTACAATGGCATTGTTACAGTCAGTTGCTAGCAGTACATGGCTACATCCATTGGTATTTCTGTGTTATACTCCTACATAAGGGTATGCTTGGGGAGGTCCTAACAAAGCTATTTGCAGAGTGTGTAACAGCAGTATAGCCTATATACCTGCGTGTTTGCGCCTCTGCCGGGCCTATGGAACACTCAGATACATCTTTGCATGGAATCAGGGATAGGTCGTTGAAAGTGAGGTACACCTTACACATAATAGGGACAGTAAGTGTATACTTCAGTGAAGCAGTGCATATGGATTAGTACTCCTTTCATGACATACAATCGGTGTCCACTGTTATTATTGTCAGTATTCATTGTGTAATAGCCCACCTTTCTGACTGACGTCAGTACTTTTCTGAGGGATTCTGAGGGACACAGCTAAAATATGTTTCACAATCAGGGACATCCCTGGAAAGTTGACTGAGTTAGGAGGTATGGCCTCTGCCCTAATCAGATATGCCAGTGTTTGTCCTGCTATGATACTGTGTGGGGGTTGTAAAGTGCCTCTGTAACATTATTTTCTGCTTGATTGGCTGCTTCTCACATCACACTCATGTAATGCAATCCCACAACAATTGCTGGTAAAGATCCACAGAACAGGCTTTGTGTTATGGCCTTCCTATTTTTCATTTACACTCACTCATTGTAATGCATGATATATTTTTTGCAGCACCAAGTTATTGTATATCTGTTGTGGCTTACTGGTACTTCATGCAGTCTAATGTGTCCAAGGTCTGGGGTTTGAGACTGACAGAGGTATTTTATTTTGCTGCTGAGCAGAACAAGGGCCCTGACACAGAGTGACTAAGGCACTTTTAAAAAGTTGTAAGCAAGTTTGCGTGGGTTTGCGTGATGCTTAGCGATGCTTAGCTAAGCGCACACATGCGCAAACTCGCTTAAACCCGCTTACTACTGCTTAAAAGTGCTTACTATTGCTAACCCCTGCACTAATTTCTTTGAAAGAAAAGAAAATGGGGAGATAGGAAAGTGGTGAAAAAGGGGTCACAAAGAGGGAAAGACAGTAGGTACACAAGCTAGGGATGTGCAGGAAGGGTGTAGGAAAGGTCCATAGCTGCCCATTTCTTTAACAGCAACAGCTGTGCATATGTAGCAAATTTGGAGTGAAATTTGAAACCTTCCACCCCTGAGAGAGGGGTGAGGACAACAAAGTATGTTGTACTGCCAATTATAATTATCAGTTTACATGTCCAGCGGACATGTGTACGAAACGGGCAGCTATGTATGGGGCGTAATTTTTTTGCGGGTACAGATTGCCCTTTTTTTTTTTCAGGGGAGAGTGGAAAGTGAGGTAGAGGAAGTAGGTATATTTGGGGAGGTAGGTTGGGTAGGTAAACAGACAAGACAAACAAGACACATACAGGGGCGGAGTATGACACATGGGGTGGGTGGACACAATTGACGGGGACGGATGTTTGGAAATCGCAAGCCCATGAGCCCACAGATGGTAACAGTGGGACTGACATCCCCACCCATGGGCAGTCACCACTGGACCTTCACAGACCCAAAGGTTGCTGTGCTGGGGGCTGCATAGGAGGGGCAGGCTCACCCGTGAGTCACGCCACTCTCGCCTCGAGCTGGCGTAGGGGATCAGCGACTAAACGCTGGATCTCCCTATGCACCACAACCCGGACCCTTCAGAGGGTGACAGGAGGCCCTTCTCCACCCACGCTTGCGGGGGGGTGTGAGCCCCATCCCCTGGAGTGCTTCCACCCAAAGGTGGCACAGGAGCAACGGAGGAGGGTAGCCCAGGCTGGGCACCAGACCTGCTGGTGTCAGGTGCAACTGCCAGCTGAGGAGGGACAGGTGGGTCCGCTGGGACCGGCCTTCCCATACGTTCTGTGATTAGGTGTGTTTAATTACAACATAGACAACAGCATTCCAAGTTAGTTGTAACAGCATGCAGTAATATTCCCATTAACCCAACACACCAGGGTTACAACAGTTGAACAGCAAGCATAACACATTCATGTATTGAATGACAGTGGACATTACAACAGCATGCAGGGATGATTGGTGGCAACAGGCCACCAAGATTGTGGTGTTTTAACAGGGGACATGCATCAAAGTAAATGCAGATTTTATATAACAATAGGACATATGTCCCAACAAATGTTATGAGATTAGACATACCCATTGAGGTGTGGAATTGCATTGTTTATGCACATGGAGTAGGGTGTAAAAAGAAACCTCCATTAACATCTTATTAGTACTTTAACTGTACACTACATTCCTATTGACTGCAGGTGTATATCCCCTACATGTATTATTACACTAGGCAACATGCATTTGATTGCGTTATGGGTTTGGCTACTTCCTTATATACCTGACCTATATCTGACATAGTAACTGTCCAAGATGCAGATGTTACTGCTACATACTTGTATTTTATTTACATTTTTATGTATCTGCACATCTGGATGTGTTCACGTGACTTTTCCACTTGATTTTCTACACAACCCTACTTTTCAGGTAGCACACTAAGATTTCTGGGGAACACCTTGACAGGCTACTCGTGTGCCAGATTTACCTATGCATGTCAGCCATTTAACAACTGTTGAAGACTGTTACATGCTTCACAGCTACTGGCACTTCCTACATCCACTTTATATGGGACTGCACTACTGGGGGTTGTCAGCACTTAATACAACAGTAATATTTCTTTATTGCAAGGGTACAACAACATTTCTGAGTAACTGGCACATACACACTTAAGTATTATACCTTTCTTATTTACATTAAAACTCTTTTCTACAGGCTCTCTCCTTTATTTGATATTACACTGCATACAGTAGACCTATTCAGGACATATTATACCTTTATTGATAGGTTACAAGACTGTTTTTCAGGCTCACTCACTTATTTTCTATGACAGTGCATGCAGAGATAGTATTCCAGACATATTTTTGCTTTATTCATGGGTTACTACACTCTATTCCTGGCTATCTGACTTATGATATGTAACAGTACATGCAGAGGATTTATTCAGGGAATAAATGTTTTATGCTTCACAGCTACTGCCACTTCCTTCATCCACTTCTTATGGGACTGCACAACCGTGGGTTGACAGCACCTAATACAACAGTACTATTTCTTGCAAGGGTACAACAACAAGTAAGTGATACAGACACACTCCAAGTGCTATACCTTTATTAATTACATTGAACACTCTTTTCTACAGGCTCTCTCCTTTACTTGATATTACAGTGCATATGAAAGACATATTCAGGACATATTATACCTTTCTTGATAGGTTACAACATTCTTTTTCAGGCCTGCTCACTTATATGTTATGACAGTACATGCAGAGATAGTATTCCACACTTATTTTACCTTGATTGCTGGGTTAGTACACTCTATTTCTGGCTCACTGATGTTTGTTATATAACAGTACATGCAGAGGATTTATTCAGGAAATTTTATTGCTGTATTATTGGGCTAAAACACTTTTGCCATGCTCACTCACATATATCATGTAACAATACATGCAGAATATTTACTAACCTGCCTGGTGGCACAACCTTAGCAGCCTATCTGCATAGGCTTGCTGATTCATAGCATGAACACCTGCAGCTGTGGAGTAAATGAAGGGATATTGAGACATACCTATCCATTATTTAGACTATATTAGCTTGTCTTACATACTGCATTACATGGCTACCTACTTAGTAGTGGGGCATCACGCATTTGACGGGCCTCCTGGATCCATTGGTTCAGAAGGTCCTGCTTCCATCTCTTCAGGTCTGCATGGTGGTGACGGACCTGCTCACCAGTCTGAGGGATGCCTGTGGCACTGGTGAGTTCATGAGCCAACTGGTTCCAAGCCTCTGCCTTATACTCCGTTCCTTGGAACTGGCCCTGCAGGAGTCGAGTCTTATGCCGATGGACTAGGAGCCAAACCATGTATCTTGACTCCTCGATGCCCCAGCGTTGCACTCTAAAGCGTGTACCCTCTCCAGCACCAGACAGTCTAACTGCAGATGGGAACTACAATCAGTTATGGTGAGTATTCCCGCCTCTGCAGCTTAAATATGCTGCATTTCCCGCACTTTTCTGTGATTGGCCATTTTTGAATATTCTTGGCTGACTGCAGACCTGCTTAGCAATGGTTAATCTAACATTTATTACTATATATATGTTAACAGTGGATGTTTATCCTAAGCTGTTGTGGCTTAGTGGTTCAGTACTTTGATTATAGTGCACAGTGTCTTGGGTTTAAACTTTATCACTGCTTTTTATTTTACTATTGTCCAGACAGGTTAGGGGGTGTGGCTGTGTTTAAGCAACTTTGCTCTACGTTGCTCCACATTGCCTGACGGTGCGCTGGTTGGCATGGCGCGCACCTCCACGCAAACCGATTGCACTGGGTAAAGAGCTATTTAGCTATGGTGAACTACATTGCACTGGGTAAAGCGCGATTTAGCTATGGGCAACTACAGTGCACTGGGTAAAGCACGATTTAGCTATGGGCAACTACATTGCGCTGGGTAAAGCGCTGCTTAACTGCGGACAATTATATGTCAGGTTCCTTTATAACTTTACATTTTGTTCACTGATACATAGGACATTTCAATGCTTTTTAGTAAAAGTTTTATCATATCTGTCAGGACTTATTTCATATACTCATTTTGAACATAAAATAGGAAGGGGAGTGGTGGGACTCGAACCGTGAATGCCTCCTCTTTGTGCAAATGCTCTACCACTACACTATTACGATTTGGCGTAATTTGCATACACATTCCTTATTATGCTCTTCCATGTCGAGATTGCTAACTGCAGCTAAGCAATGGGCACACCCGCGCACACATGCACAAATACGGGCAGCTATACTGGGAATTAGAAAAAAAAAATAATGTTTTACTTTTTATAACTGTGCTGGGGGTTTACAATGTCAGGGAGTGTGGTGTTGGGTACATGGACATTTGAGCGGACTCGCTCTTGTGTGTTGACATTTTGCATTTCAGACACTTGCAGGGGCGTGGACCTTTACACTGCTCGGCAGTCGGACACGCCCCCTGCTTGCCTGCACGGTCCGTGTTAGAGTTGGGGTTGAGTCAGCGTGCCCTCATGAATATTCATGGCACGCTGACATCATACTGTTCAACTGCAGCCTCCGAGTAAGACTTATTTAGTCTTACATGGAGGATTCGTGAATTCCGGGGCTCATGTTTTGAAACTTTCACTATGTTTGGATATGGTGAAATTAGCAGATATATATTCAGTCGCACATCTGTGGATCTATACATGTAATCAGTTTTGAGGAGGCCCACACATCCTTCAGCACTAAGAATATATAATCTTGGTATACACTGATTTTTATATATAATTTAATTAGCACGAAGTAATTTCTTGTTTTACTGTCCAGCTGATCCAATACCATCTGGGGCCAGTCAATCAATCAAAAACTGGAAGTTAGCACAGGGAGAGCAAATTGGTTTATAGCTTGGACTTTATTCCTAGATTTCAAGGCAGTTTTCAGTATTAGCTTTAGTCTTCTTAAGTATTCCTAACTGAGTTTTATTCACATTTGTTCATGTTTTATTGACAAGCCTTCATCAGTTTCCAAATATTTATACATTGCCTCTTGCTCAAGTTCCTTTATGTTCTATTCCTGTCCCAGCTTGATATTTTCTTGGTGTTGCAGCTTTCCTGCTTTAGAAGTTTCTTTTGGACATTTGTCAAGACCAAACAATATTCATATAACATCTGAGAAAGTTTTAACCACCTGCTATTGTGTTTTCAGCTACTCATTTGATGAACACAGCTGTAAGTCAACCACAAAAAGTAGATGAGAAGTCTTTAAACAAGGTTGTTTTCTCAGAGCCAAATTGTAACTATGCACTACTCTGTTAAGTTATCAGCTTAATGGGTTAGGAACACGACAAAACAGCAGTGATGACAGCTAATTTCCCTAGAATATCCAGATTGAAGTTTTATTCCTGGAAAAATAATTTGCCCTTTTAGATATGGCTTAACTGTGAAGCGGCTTGCCACTGTATTTATGGTCACTCTAATGTAATTGAACAATGCAGGACGTATTTTATTAATCTGTAAGCATTCTAGATTCATAAGCAACTACTAGGTTAGCTGCTCTTGTGGGCCATTATAAGCCTAGTCAGTTTCCCTTTAGGTGCTCCAATTAATCTATCCCATTTGGTTACAGATTGGCCTTACCCATCCCATGGTCAATAATTATATTGTTTCCATAATGAGAATAACTGGAATTATAAAATAAATAATCTGAGGGGACCTATGCATGTGATATTCATTAGTAGTACAAGGGACAGTCCTGGAATAAAGTTTCAATGTATGATAATTGTATGTGCCTGTGTGTTAAATGTGTGGTTGTCGGGTGGTGGCAGCCATACTTAAATTACCCTTGAATAATAAGCAAATCCTATTATACTGGAGGGTAGGCACTGGATACCAGGATTCTTAAAGAAGTTCCTAAGTCAAAACTTAATAAAGCAACTTATTTCTCCAAGTTTTTTGGGTTTCTAATTCCATGATGGTAATGGACCTCATTCTTAAGTGAGTATGACTAAATTTCATTAAATTAATATTGTTTCAGTCTTTGATGCTATCCAACAGTGCTCTCTGCAACACCCATAATGTGCTCAGAATTGCCTCCTTCTGTATTTCATATAAAGTTACATGTATTGGTAGCATATCTAATTACAAATGTAAATTCTTTTTATTAGATGAATTGCTCCTACTACTATTGGGACTGTATGGGTATCTTCCTTCCACATTACTCTTATGTCTGCGTGCATATCCTGATATATTATGACTCTGTATGTCCCTGTGTGTAAGACACTGTAGTCAGTGGGTGAAGGAATTTCAGTGATCAATGCTAATTTTGGCTTTTGTTTATAGACTACAATATCTGGTTTTCTAGCATTTATTTTTGAGCTATTGATAATCAGTCATCCCATGGAGATATATATATATATATATATATATATATATATATATATATATATATATATATATATATTTATTAGCATTTCATTTGCTTAGTTGAACTTTCCTTTGGTTGACTTTCAGGTTGTGCTTCTCTGTGCAGCACATGCTTATTTATTTGAAAACACACTTGTCAGCTGTTACGTTGTCATTCATTCGCAGTGTTGATTGCTGTTGTTCACATCTGTTTGACCATGGGGTTAGTGTGTGTGTGTGTGTGTGTGTGTGTGTGTGTGTGTGTGTGTGTGTGTGTGTGTGTGTGTGTGTGAGACGCACACACACACACACACACACACACACACACACACACACACACACACACACATACACACACACACACACATTGATCAGTAGTTATGCGCAATGGTTCAAATCATTTCATCACTACATGCACTAATTGTTGTTACAATGATAATGGCTGGAAACTATTATCTAGGATGTGCTGTTATAATATATTGTTCACAGTTTCAGGGTTATATTTGTGAAAGTGTGATATTGATGTAGTAAGATGTCCTGCTTTGTATGACCAATACTTTTCCAGAGACTCAGTTATTATACTTATTTGTATAAATATGTAATAGATATTTTAATTAGTTATCTCATTTGAAGCTTTTTAAACTATATAAACTTAACACTAGTAATATAGGTTCATAGGAGGTTACTAAGCTAATGTTTCAAGAGCCCTTACAAGCCTAGCCCATATTATCTGGATTTTATCCATTTTTTATCTCTTAGGGGTAGAGGATGGCTTAGGTTTATGCCTATGCATTTGAGTAATTTATAGACTGCCCCTGTCCATAAGGAACATGGGCTTCACACCAGGAGTGAATTTACAATTCTCCATCCATTGATCCAAATTGCATTTGATGAGGGTCACTGAAGGGCTTTGCTTTACATGAATATGAAACTTGTTCTAGAGAAATGGTAATCTCTGAGACACATATCTGTCTCTCTCCAGCATGTTTTGTTCATGTCACAGACCAGGTTTAGATCACTGGATCATGTAGTTTGTCTTGTAAATATGTAACAGTTCCAACAAGGCTGGATTTGAGAGTGCCTTGTAGGATAGGAAAAGATCACCCATTAATAGTTTGCAAGAAACAGCATTATGGGCCACAACTTTTAGTTGAGCTACATAGGATATATTGTTTACACCATAGATTTTTTTTGTAGGGAAATTCTGAGGCCACTCCAGTTGTTGCAAGTGCACAGTCAGGTATGTGCCAAAAGGTGCATTTTATTTGATTATTGGTCTGATGAGGGCAGAGTACAGTGGGACTATAACTTCCCTGGATCTGTACAGCATGCCTTTGCTTATATGCTGTGCCACATAGGACATCCTTACCACTGTGGACATATGGTGATCAAAGTTCAGTCTGCTGTACCTGTGTACCTAGGTCTCTCAAAATCTAGGTCCGCTCTTGGGGATGTGCTATTAATGTCGTAATTTTCAGGGATATTTGACTTTCCAAAGGGTATAATTATGCATTTTTGCATTTAATTTTAGATTGTGTCACACCATTCTAAAGGATATCTACATTACTCAGGGATTCAGTGACTGCATCCAAGTTGAAGTCATCAGCAAACTTGGTGAGCCAAAGGCCTTCTACATTAGCCTTAAATTCAGAGAAATATATTCTGAACTGGAGAGGTCCTAGCACTGAGACCTGTGGTTCACCACCAATAACTAGCCTCTGTGTGGATCTGAATTCTCCCATGCAAACAGCATGTCCCATGTCCATGAGCTATTTGGCTGTCCATTTGTTGATGTAGGGATGTGTGCCCACTTTTGTGATTTTATCAATAATACCCAGGTGAGGAACTATGTCAAATGCCTTAGCCATGTCAAAGTAGGCAATATGCACTGTTTTACCCTCTTCTGTGGCCCTAGTGACTTTCTTAAAGAAGCCCACCAGACTGAGCAGGCATGACCTGCCCTTGGTAAAGCCGAACTGGGTTGGCTCCAGTGTGTGGAGATTTCCCATGTTACTGTTTATCCGGTCCATGATTATTCTTTCTGTGACATTGCATATGAGACTAGTCAAACTTATTGATCTGTAATTTCCTTGGTCTGTTGATGGTCCCCCTTTATTCTTTGCTGTTCTGTACTCCCCAGGGAAAAAAACAGTCTGGAGGCTGTTGTTAAACAGAGAAACCAGTAGGCCTGATAGCTCATGCTTCAAGCTATTTAAGATGCATCCTGAGATATTGTCAGGACCCATCAAAGTCATGTTTTTAGCTTTATAGAGTGCAGTGGTGACCTGTTCTTTTGCGATAACTGGTAGAGGAATGGTGGAGGGTATTTTTTTTGGGGGGGGGGGTAACTGGAGGTGATGGGGAGGTGAAATATGAGCTAAATTTATTGTCCAGCAGATTTGCGATATCTTCTTGCTGAGTATAGGTGACACTGTCTAAAATTAATTCTACACATTGGTAAGTGCTGCTCTTAACATTGTGGACATAACTGAAAAATGTCTTTGGTTATCCTTTGCTTGGGAGGCTATTTTTGCCTCAAAATTTGTTTTTAAAGACTTAACTAGTAACTTGATTTTCTTGTTTAGACTAATGAGTGAGTTTTTCCCTGTTGTGCCCATATGCTTTTCCTTTTAGACAGGATTTTCTTTCTTTTGTTGTGGACCTATTTATACCAGGAGTCCACCAGTGTGGCTTGATCTTGATTTTTGCAGTTTGTACTAGGCTTGCCTTGGTCTGGTGGTGCCATTTCTTTGCATGCCTCTTTTTAGACTTCTGTGTTTACTGGGTTTGGGTAGCTTGGAAATTAGCTATGATGTCACTTAATAGTAATTTGCCTTAGATACGTTTTTAAAGGTTTTGTGGTTAGGTGGGGCTACTAGTTTTATACTTATTTCAAGGGAATCTGCTTTGTGACCTGATATAACCAGTAAGGACATTACCCGGGGGGGGGGTGCAAAACTCACCCATATTTGTGAGAACCACGTCTAGGATATTTTTGTCCCTAATGGGAGTGCAAATTAGCTCCATGGCATTTGCACTGACAAAGTCTAGAAATTTTGAGGCTGCATGTTAGTGGTTGTGTATGCTTCCCAGTTATTGGAGGGGTAGTTGAAACCACCTATGAGTATGGTATTGGGCTGAATAGTAAGTGATTCTAGTAAATTCAGATATGAAGTATGGTTTTCCTGGTTCATAGTAGGGAATCTGTAACTAGCAAGGATATAGTAAGGGATTTTTCCTGTGGTTAGCTTGACACAGAGTTGCTCAAGCATGACATATTGTTTGACTAGTCTTTGACACAGTCATAGTCCATGCAGTGTAAATGACCTGAGATGTACCTCCCTGGATTGTATGAAGAGAGACATGATTGAGCTCTCAGCTTATGTCACAGGCAGGTATGAGCCTAGCCTTGAGCAGCATTTTACCTTCACCAAGGATGATGATACAATACAAACAAAAAATGATTGACTTTGACAATTAGCTAAACTTTTGGTGTCAGTCCAGGTTCTAATATTTGAAAGGCCATACTGTTTATTTTTTTTCCAGAGATGATTTGCACCTGTCTCCTCTAGGTTTTCAGATACTGGCAAAGGCTTTAGCAATCCCTATAGTGCCTTTTTAGGCAGAGTCAAAGTACCCAATGTAACAAAATCTTCTCTTGATAAGCTCAAGGTACTGCAGCTCAATGCTAGGAGTCTAAACAAGAAACTGCACTCCCTATAAGCACTTGGAACATGCTGACATCTGTGCAGTCACTAAGATGTGCCTTAAAGCTGCAGAATGCAACTTGGCCGTTCAAGGCTACAACACCTTCCATGTACTCAGATCACCAACTGAACAAGAAAGAGCCAAAGGAGGAGGTGTAGCCATATTCATAAAGGATAAGTATGCCTCAAGACTGGTCAAAAATACAACCTTTTCAAGCTACTCCATGTACAACTAACCACAGGCAACATCACTAACCACATAATTGCTAGCTATAGGTCCCCCACCACAAACGAAGAAAAACATATCACATACCTGGACTTACTGGACCACTTATCATGCAGACCAATACCTTAATCATGAGTGATTTGTAACTATCCTATCATTGACTGGGGAATATACATGACCACTAACATGCAGGGTCATAGGTTCTTGGACTTTGTCAATGTAAATGCTCTGGAATAGCTGGTTGGCACACACACACACTAGTGACTTAAATATCCTGGACATAGTACCCACTAACATAGGGAAGCATTGCACACCCCTGTGCAATGTCCTCTTCGGTAGGTCTCCTTTGAAATACATATAAGGTCAGATACCCCATCACCTCAAAAATGCTAAAGAATTTTGCCAAGACAAATTACTTCCTACTAAGCAATGATATAAGAAATTGAAAAGCTTTCACAAACCCATAAAACACAGAATCCTATGTAGAGGTGTACACCAATGTCCTGTATAGCCATTTAGCAGTTGTAACAGAACCAGCAGTACCAGACTGTATTAATCCCAGGTCTTGCCTGAAAAATAAGCCACCGTGGTGGATCCCTGGTATAAACAGGCTATACAACAAAAGAAAGAAACTAATGTCCAAATAAGTGGGAACAAGCTCAGCAGAAAAAGAAATCACTCACTAGTCTAAACAAACAAATCAGAGATCTTGTCAAGTCCTCAAAAGCAAATTATGAAGCAAAAGTAGCTTCCCTGGCCAAGGAAAATCACAAAGCATTTTTTAAATACATCCAAAATTGTAAGGGGAATACTCAACCTGATAGCTGACAGATATGGCTCAAAACTTCACCCCTCCTCCCCAATGGTCATCCCCCAAAGTATAACTGCCACCATTTCTCAGCCTATTATTTCAAGAGAGCAGGTCATCTCTGCACTCTCTAAAGCTAAAAACATTACATCAATGGGCTCTGTCAACATCCTAGCTTGCTTTTAAATAACTTAAAACATGACCTAGCAGACCTTCTTAGATCCCTATTTAATCACAGCCTTCAGACAGGCTATGTTCCAACAGATTGGAGGACAGCAACAGTCATCCGTCTGCATAAAGCGGGACCATTAACTGACCCAGGGAAATATACACCCATAAGCCTGACAAGCCTCATCTGTAAGGCCATGGAAAGAATCGTGTCTATGTTAAATGTTCGAACATCCAAAATGTCGGACATTACATGGTCGAGACCAAATGTTCGACATTTGGATGTTCGAACATAAAAAAAAAAAAAAAAAAGAAAACACAGAAAAAAAAAACTTTAACAGTGTAGGCAGGGGCACCCTCCACACACCCCCTACTTAAATACAGCAACTCTGAGACCGCACTTCAGTGCAGAAAAGGGAAATTCTCCCTATCTGCACCGTACGGTGCCATTGAAAGTCTATCTTCGAGCACTCAAAATTTTGAATGTTTGGTCTCGACCATGTAACGTTCAAAATTTTGAGCATTCAAAGATTTGACAGGTACTCAAAGAATCAGCATTGAACTTGTCAACAAATAACAGAGGTTATCTCCAGACTCTGGACCCAACCCAGTTTGAATTTGTTAAGGGTAGATCATGTCTGTTAAATCTGGTTGATTTCTTCAAGAAGGTCTCCAAGGCCATGGATGAGGGAAAGACTGCGCATATAACCTACCTTGACCAGGCCAAGGCATTCGACACAATCCCCACTCAGGTATTACAGAGACACTCTCTCAGCTGGGCATAATCCCCTATGTTAACAAGTGGGTGGATAAATGGCTCACTGGCAGGATACATACTGTCAAAGTGGGAGAATTCACCTCTAGTAAGAGGTCAGTCACCAGCAGCATACCACAGGTTGTGTGCTAGACCCTGTCCTGCTCGTAATTTATTTCTAAGAAGTCAAGGCAAATGCTGAAGACCTTTGGCTGACCAGGTTTGCAGGTGACTGCAAATTGAGGGCAATCATTGAATCCCCTAATGATACTGATATACTGAATAAGGGATTAATGTAGTCAAATGTTTGGTGCCAAAGCCATGGATTGAAACTAAATACAAAAAAAATGCATAATTATTCCCTTTGGGAAAGCAAGTACCCCAGATAATTAAAATATAGACAGCAACCCCACTAACAGTAGACCCAGTGGTATGTGATCTGGGCACTCAGTTTGATATAATCTGAACTTCGACCACCATGTGTCCACAGTGGTGAGGAAGCCCTTCTATGTGGCACGTAGGGCATGGCATCTAGATCAAAAGAAGTTATAATTCCATTGTACTTGACCATTATCAGACCAATAATTGAGTACGATGCACCCTTTTGCATGCACATTACTAGACATTTGCAATAGCTGCAGTCTCCCCAGAAAGATACAAGGTGTAAAAAAGCAAGTCCTCCACAGAAAGATGGAAAGCCCTATCACTGTATTCTGTCTCTTACAGATTAGTAAAGGGTTATCTATGTCTGGTCTACAGCGCAGTCTGTAATCTGGCCCTGATGGAAATGTTACACATTTGTAAATGAAACTGCACAAGGGCCACTTGTTGCAGAGATATTAACTCAGCCTCTGGCATGAATAAATCATGTTGGAGACATAGATACATCTCTCGGAGAGTACCCCTTCTCTTGAACAAGCTTCCCATTCACGTGAAGCAAAGGTCTTCCCTGCCCCTCTTCAAGTGCAACCTAGATCAACGGATTAGTAATCATAAATGTATTCCTGGGGTTGCACGCATGTCCCTCATGGACAGAGGCAGACAATATTTGGCACCATGGCATAGGCTCATACCTCTATGAACTCCATTCACCTAGCTATTGAAAATTGGAAAGCTCTAGTTAAATATGGCTAGGCTCATATGGGCTTTTGAGCCATTTGCCTACTAATCTCCTGTGAACTTATGAGCCTATTTAACTCCCACATGGTTTTAAAATGTTTCTTCATACTAATTGAAATGCATTTTCAGTTGTTACTGTTTCTGGATCTTAGAGTGGACTTCCGCAACATGTTTCAACATGTGGAGACTATGGGTGTTTTATCCTTAAAAGAAAGCAAAGGAAAATTCAAAGGGACAAGATAGAATATAAGAATAAGATGACTTACAAGGATCCCAATCATAGTCATAAGAAGGAAAGAGTTCCCTATGAAAAGAGGTTTGACACTAACCATAATTCTGACAATTTGGATGCTGAAGGAGGTAATAATGATTTATTTTGCATGAGCACCCCCCCCCCCCGAAGAAGATCGAGGAGACTCAACGAGAGGAGGAAGAAGGAGTGAGACAAGGCTAACAGGAGTCCTTTTTGCAGCCCGAGAAGGAACCATCAAAGGAGCTTCCACTCCAATAGTCAGTTTTGATGGAAGAACTAGAACCTAAGTATTTGGAGCTTTTATGTCCATTTCATGGTACTTTTATTGATTTTGGAGGTTTTAAGGTTTATAACTATTCTTACTTTAACATTATTCCAGTTTTTGGTGCTGTTTTCAAGAAGGGTTTTAAATTAATCCCTTCAAACAACTGTAGTGTCATTGATTTGATTATTAAGCTAAAACTATTTACTAGGAGACTCAACCTTGAATGTTTGTTTGCTCCCAGGGCCACTGTTGAAGAAGGTGGAGGGTTGTGTAAACTAGTACTTTCAACCCTCCTATGTTATCCCCTATTGGTCTTCTTGAAAGATTATGTGAGAGCAATATTTGTAGTTGCTGTAGCCAAAAGAAAAATTCTTTTACAACCTCTCTAGCGAGGAAAGGTTGCTAGTGAGCCAGATCAATAATGATAAAAACATAAGAATCATGAAGCCAAATAAAGATGTGTGTGTTTGGGGGGGGGGGGGTGTTTATAAAAAACCATATTTGCCAGCACAAAACGCCGAATTACTTGAACAATGGTAAATTTTTCTCTGAGGTATCTCTTAATGAAATTAATATTTCCTACAAGCAGATTGATATTTGGCTTGAAGAAACGTGTTGTACCCATGGCATGGCACCTAAAATGAATGAGTATCTGGTGGTTAAGAATCCAAAAATTCCAGCCATTTATGGGATACTGAAGATTCATAAATGTGTGGAGGATCCACCACTGAGGCCTATAGTAGCTGGCTCTAAAACCAAACCATTAGTGAAACTTGTAAACCACAAGTTAAAAGACTTTTGGGTCAACAAGGAACATATTTTGAAGGACTCATTGTACTTTTTGGAAATTCTTTCAAGAACTGATTTTTCTGAGGATGTCTGTTTTGTGACTATTGATATCAAGGACCTATTTTTAGTAATACCCCATGATCAAGGCCTTGAATGGTTCTTTGAAGCCATTACTATGGGGACTACTCTTGACAAAAAAGATACTGATATTGATTATCACTGTATGGACCTTGTGTTAAGATCAAATTTTGTATTTTTTGAAGCTGAATATTTTAAGCAGTTGAAAGGGGTTGCCATGGGAGTGTCCTCAGTACTGGTGTCTGCCAATCTGGTTTTATGCTCCTGGGAGAGCAATTTTGTGTTTACATCCCCATTTTGGTCTAAAATCCAGTTGTTCCTTAGGTACCTGGACAACATTGTTTTTCTGTGAAAAGGGTCTGCTGAAGAATTGGAAGCCTTTATAGCCTATATTAATGGCACAACCAATTTTGGGAGTTTACATGCCAACTTAATTTGGTTTCCATATCTTTCCTTGATGTCTTAGTCATTAAAAATATTGAGAGTAATACATTTGAATCAACTATTTTTAGGATGGAAACATACTCTAATAGCTTTTTCCATTATGATAGCCAACATCCACTTTGGCAGAAGAAAAATCTTGTGAGGGGTCAGTTTGTTAGGCTGAGCAGGCTTATTTCTGATGAGCAACTTTTCAACAATGAGACCATGATTCTATGTGATATATTCCTAGACCGAGGCTACCCATAAGGCATGTTGTTAAATTTAAGGGAATGGGTGAAAAGTCAGAGGCATGTACACTACAAAGCCTTGTTGTGTTTTGGGGAGAGCATAGTAGAAGGAAGAACTATTACTGATAATAACCCAACTAGAGCCATGATGTTAAGTTATAGTAGGGATATACCTTCCCTAACGAAGATTATTAGTTCCCACTGGATCACCATTTTTGGTGCCTTTGATCTTATGACCAAATTGGGGCTGAACCCCAGGTTTGTTTACAAAAACAGTTTCAACATAAAGATAATACTTGAAATAAATCAAAGCAGGGGTACGAATTCTACCAAGAAACTAGGTATGAGGCACTGTGGGGCATGTAAACAGTGCATATTTGTATTACAAGGTACCCATTTTTCGGTAACTGGCTTCTCTAGAGTGATTTCACTTAAGGGGAGTTATAACTGCAATACCAAAGGGGTAGTATATTTGGCCCTTTGCACCATCTGTCCTGCATTCTTTGTAGGTAAAACTGAGGGTACCCTTAGGAAAAGAATTTACCAGCACACTTATGCTATCTGTAGGAAAGACAGTAGAAATACATTATACAAACTTTATATGTTCTGTACTAATTTTAGAAAATTTTCTTTTTGTGTATTGGAGAAGGTTTTCCCCTAAATGTAGTGGGGGGTAATGGGGGCTTTCCTTGGAAGAAGGTGAACTTTATTGGCAGATTATTCTTAACTCTGCAAATACTCCAGGTATTAATGTTATTTCCATAGGATGTGTTTTGAAGAAGAAATCTCTTTTTTTGTGAAATGTTTTTACTAATAATGTTGTTTATTGGTTTTTACTACAGTTAATATTAAATTACTGAAGTAAGTTGTTTTTTAAGGTACATTTTTCTTTAAATTTTGTGCCTGTTTCTGGCACCAACATTTGTATTTAAACAGCAAGAAGTAATGCAATTTCTTTTACTCTAAGGAAGTTTTGTTAAGTTCAAAAACAAAACTTAGTTTTTACAATAAAAGAAGTTGTGGAAATTTTTTAAGTGGCATTTTGCTATTTTTATTCATTCTGCTTATGTTACGCCCCAGTGTTCTTTAAGTATGGGCATATTAACAAGAAAAAAATGAAAGTACATTTTAGTGCAGATTTTATATTACCATTAGACCCTTGTTGTTATCTTTCTAGGCTACTTTTACACTGTTTGACTGTGCTTTTACATTAGTAGGACTGGGAATATTCATCTAGCAGCAGTAGGTGTTTCCCAACCCTGGGATTCAGCGAGCAGCCATACAGGAATAAGTTATTCCTGCACGGTAGGGACTGTTCCTGTACAGCACGGCAGCGTGCCATGCATATTCATGAAGGCACACTGCCTGTACTGTTAAACGGACACGGAACTGTGTACGAGTGCAGGGGGTGCATCTGAGAGCAGAGCTCTCACAATACACAAACCCCTGCACTCCAGAATTGCCTTTCAGCAATTAAAATGAGTGAGAACACTCATAACACCCCCAACACATCAGAAAAGCAAAAGTGGCAAAGGCAAAATGGACAAATGTCCCACCATCCACCATGAAGCAAAAAGCTGATAAAAGTACAGGGGGTTAGCATTAGCAGGGATATTCTGAAGGCTATAGCTAAAATAACACAACAAATGTTTTTTTTTATAAATGCAATAAGGTTTAAGCATAGCTGCGTGGGTGTGCCTGTTGCTTAGCTATGCTTAGTCCAGCTTAAACAGCACAAGAAGTTAAATAGCAAGAGACATCCAACATAATCACTATTGCAATAGTGTAGTGGTTAAAGCGTACGCTTTATGAACAACCATTCCCAGTTTGATCCCCACTGTAACCAATTCACATTTTAAATGTGACAACAGTGGAGTACTGCATTAGGTCCAGATGTGAGGTGTCAGTTTAATAAAGTTGTGAAATCCGCATATAAACACACAAGTGCCCCATACTGTATAGTCACACATGAATAAATGTAATGAAAGCACATTGGGGGATGTCAGGGATAGTAAACAAATTTATAATATGCAATGAATGATGAATCAATGCCATACAGCAGATAGTCTATAAAATAAAAAATAAGCAATGCTAAGCATTGCACAGCTCAGCTTACCAGGTGTAAGCTTTGTGTAAATATGACTGCTAAGCAATGAGTAGCTCAGCTAAATTGATTTGCCCCTTGGTAAGCAGTGCTGAACCTGCTCCTGTAAGCAATGCCAACCTTAGCTAAGCAGGTTTGCCCATAGCTTAGCTTAGCTCAGCATATTCAAAACTGTCCAATCACAGCAAAGGGTGGGAAATTGGCCATATTTAAACCCCACAGGCAGGAATGCAGCTCATAACTGGTTGCAGCTTCCCACTGTAGGCAGAATGGCTGGAGTCGGAGAGGAATTATGCTTCTGTATGCAGTGCTGGGGCATCCAGGATTCCAAGGTCATGGTAGGACTCCTGGTAAAAAAACATGATGAGAGACTGCTGCAGGGCCAGTACCAAGGCTCCCAATATAAAGCGGAAGCCTGGGACCATCTCACCATGACCTCATCAGTGGCACTGGTATCCCTTGGACTGGTGAGCAGGACAGGCACCACCATGCTGACTCAAAACAGAGGAAGAGGGAGCTGTTGGACCAGTGGATCCAAGAATCAAGGCCAAGGGGTGATATCCCAGCAGTGTGTAAGTACTCATACTAATAAATGTTTAATAATGTCCAGCCTGTGTATATGATGGATAGGCATGGCTAAATATTTCTCTATTTCCCTGCAGCTGCAGCTGAGTGAGCTATGAATCAGGAAGCCCATGCGAGTAGGCTGCAAAGGCTGTGTCGCGAGGCTGGTGAGTAACAATCCTGCTTGTAGTAGTTATACCAAATATATATAAAAGTAGTAGAAAGTCAGCTGCCAGTATAAAAACAGTTTTGTGTAAGGGTTGTACTGAATAAACCGGACAATATGACAGTAATAGTCCCGTATAGGTTGTATTTAAATAAAACTGTAACTGTCTGGCAATAAAGCTCTAAATCCTGGACTAGTTGTGTTTACTCTGGTATCGTATGGCAGTTTTAGTGTTGCATTCTCTGAATAGTAATGTCATATTAACCACTGTTATCCAGACTGTGCTACATAATAAAAATGTCTAGGAATGTGTGCATAAGACTGTTGTAATTACAAGGTCAGATTGTACAACCGAGAGAGACTTACACAGAAAACACTGAAGAGATAGACAGCAATATCCAAATAGCACACTCTACTGTGAATTAAATTGTTATAATTTTAGCAGACACAGCCATGGTTCAAATCCTGGGAGTGGTAGTAAGAAGATGTATGATTTCCAAACACCCCTCCCCATCCAAGGTGTTTACCCCCCATATGTCATATACCACTCCTGTATGGTGTCTTGTCTGTCTTCCTACCCAACCTACCTCCCCAAACATAGCTACTATTCTTCCCGAACATCCCACTCTCACCTTAAAAAAAAAAGGACAATCTGTTCTCAAAAATAAAATTCTCGACCCCTACATAGCTGTCTATTTTGCATGTGTCCACTGGACACATATAATCTGGTCTAATTGGCTTCACAACATATTATTGTTGCCCGCACCCCTCTCTCAGGGGTTTCAGTGCCCAAATCTACCTTTAAATTCACTATGCATGCACAGCTGTTGCTGTAGAAGAAATGGACAGATATGGACCTTCCCTACACCCATCCTGCACATCCCTAGCTACTTTCCCTATTGTCTTTCCTTCTGTGTGCTCCCTTTTTCGTCACTTTCCTATCACCCCTTTTTTTTCTTTTAAAGAAATTAACATGTGGGTAAGCGGAAGTAAGCACTTTTAAGCAGCAGTAAGCAGGATTAAGCCCATTTGTATGGCGCTAAATAATGCCTACACAGAGTAAGGACTTTTATGGCAAACTGTAAGCATATTTAACCATAAGCTAGCATTGCTTACCATCATGCAAACCCACAAAAACCCACTTACAACTGCTTAAAAGTGCCTTAA